>NC_141301.1:6042500-6080000 GCF_037954325.1 Fistularia commersonii
AGACTACAGCTAGATGACACAGAAGGGGATTCTGCCGTGACTCTATATGTGGAGATGCATGATGCATCATAGTGTGTGTTTGTGAGTGTGTATGTGTGTGTGTGTGTGTGAGAGAGAGAGAGAGAGAGAGAGAGAGAGAGAGAGAGAGAGAGAGGGAGAGAGAGAGAGGGAGAGAGAGAGAGAGAGAGAGAGAGAGAGAGAGAGAGAGAGAGAGAGAGAGAGAGAGAGAGAGAGAATTCTGATTCTCAATATCATAATATCATGAGTGTTGATATCTTGAGTGTTAAAGAGGGGGTCTTCTCTCACACAGTTTGTAGTTTTGCTCATTATTAAATCCTTTTTGTAGAGGGCTACAAAGTAAGGAGAAAGTTGGGTGACAAATACATTGAAAAAGAAATAAAAATGGAGCATTGCATTCTTGTGTGGGTTGTGAGGGGGAAGAGAGCTAACTTTTAATAATTGAATTGGGAAAAATGGGTGGAGGTTTCAATATCCCAGCACTTCACTGCTGATATAACCCTCTACCCCTTCCCACTGCCACCCAGCCCACTTCCCATTGCCTCTCAGATGCACCAGCCTGTCAACTTAGCATTCAGTTTTCACACAATATACAAACACATAGCTTAATTTACCAGACAAAACAGGAAAAATAAATCCAATAAAACAAAAAGAATAAAAAATTCAGAAAAACGTTAATAAAACCTTATTTACATTTTACATTTTTCTTGGTTTTTCAGCGTGAAGAATTCCTTCCTCCTTGCCATCTCTGTAGCCCCCACATAAAAACATTTTTTGAGAGAATACTGAAAACAGGCAGAAGAAAGGGCGCTGATGATTGCTTTCAACATTTCTGCTCTCCTCTCCTTTTTTCTGCTTTTTAAAACTCCTCCCCTAAGCCCCCACTTTTTTTTTACCACCTTTTTCATTGGCTCTCAGGTTTAGCCCACCTTCTGTGGGTTTGTCGCGCGTACTCCCTGCTCATAGGTGATCCGCTGACTGATCAGGTACTGCGCAGCCTGTGTTGCAGCCTGGGAACCTGTGATCGTCACCTTCCTGTTCCGAGTTCCGGGAATGAACTCGCCTTTCTTGGAGATCTGGATCCTAGCGCCGGTCAGCTCCTGGTACTCAACCAGGGTCTTCCCTCCTTTTCCCAATATGGCTCCCACAAGGTTTTCTGGCACAGCAATCTCAACCACTTCCTTTGCTCCTTCTGCTAGCTTCTCTGTAGCCAGCAATGATGATGCCACCAACGGTGAGGTGGTGCTCAAGTAGCCATTTGTTGCACCTGTAGCGGCAGCCAGGGATCCCAGTGAGAAGCTGCTTAGGGCAGCTGCTGGATGAGCTGCGCTGGTTGACGCATCGCTGGTATATGAAGCTAACAAGTTAGCTGCAGCAGCTGCTGCAGGGTTAGCATTAGCTGCTACAGCAGCTAGTACCCCTGAGGCAGCAGCAGGATTCAGCCCCAGACCCAAGGAGTTGGTGTTGTAACCATAGCTGGCCAGTGTGTTGAGGGCAGAGGTGATGGTGAGCAGGTCGTTGCCCGACAGGCTGGACATGGATGTTGGGAAGGCGCCAACACCAGCAAGGCCTGCTTGGCCCAGCAAAGAGGATGCTGTAGCTGCTGCAGCTGCTGCTGCTGCTGGCATAACTTCAGTGGAGTTGGCGTAAGGAGAGCCAGTAGGGTTGGAGTTGGCAACAGGCCCAGTAATGTTGGAGTAGGAGATGTTGAGGCATGAGGAGCTCTGAGGATCCTCCTGGATCTTCTGCACGATTATCTCTACAGCTTTGCGATTCTGTTCTGGCTCACCGCTGATTGTGACGACTCGCTCCTGGAGGTTGATCCCCTCTGGCTTCTGGGACAGCTGGACCCATGCCCCAGACTGCTCCATCACAGCTTTCACAGTGGCTCCTCCCTTTCCGATTATCAGCCCTGCTGTGCTGTTTGGCACAATCAGCTTGGCCTAAGGACAAAACACTAGGTTAATCAGTTAATCTTCCGTAAAATATATTCTAGTATCAGGTTGTGGAAAAATTTTAGCACCTGCACTGTAACAAATGAGTTGGAACGAAGATCAGCAGTTGGTTTTCTAAACAATTTCAGAGAGCACCTCTTTCTCTCACAACCTTTTTCATGAAATGTCCTTTCATGAGAGTCATGAGAGTATCATGAGAGTAATTAGCGCCATCAATATTGAAGCATATAGGTATTCAAATTAACTAATCATTATTCAAATGCATTAGCAGAATGCATTTTCATTATCAGACTTGGCAGCATATTTTGACTAAAACAACTAATAAGTAATCCAAAATGCCCTTTATTTTCTTCTTAAGGTTGCCCATTTTTTGACACAATTAAAAAGAAAACGAAAGGAACACTACTTTCTCATTTTCATGTCCCCCTGCCCAAAAAGGTATCAAAATTCAAGTTGGATTCCCAAATCCAAAGCAGTGCAGGAGAGTGATGTCAATAATCTTCTTAGGAATTTCTTTGGGCATTAGAATATGGCACAAACTCAGCTGTTTATCTGCTAGCTGATCACTGATACTAGTTAGCATGACACTTACTTGGCACTCCCTGTTTGTTTGCTTGCTTTCTGACCAATAGTTTGAAATGTGGAACCTTCTGCATATTCTTCCTCAAATAAAATTTCATTAACGGCCTCTGATCTGGAAAACAAACTATGGAGATCTGCCAATTATGAAAAGAATTGCATCCTTAGAGATTGTAACCTCTTTCATCCTCTAATCTGTTTCTCAGTGTTCTTGAATACATGCATAACGTAGGCAAAATATACAGTGCCTGGCCATGGCTATCCATTTTGTTATTGTAATTTCTTTGATTTGTTTTTTATGTTAGTAAAGTTGGTTTAGGGGCGGCGTGGCTCAGGGGGTCAGAGTGGTCGTCCTTGGAACTGCACATTCCTGGTTTGATTCCCAGCTCCTCCTAGCCTGTTGAAGTGTTGTTGAGCAGGAGACTGAACCCCCAACTGCTCCCCTGGTGCGTTCCTTAGCTGCCATCTGCTCATGGTTTATCCATGATGGGTTAAATACAGTGGTCAAATTTTGCTGGTATTGTGCTCTATGTATAACTGAATGTTATTTGAGATACTGCACTTCCTGTAAGTTGAAACAGAAAAATGCATGGGAGCCACATGTTTGAATTAATATGTTTAGACAGAGCTTCTTCATCAGTGTTGTTTATTTGTCATACTTTGATATTCAACATTCAACACTCAAACAAATGACATTTGTAAAATGCACATGTGGTAGATGCCTTGCGGTGCAAGTTTCAGGACAACTTTCAATGTCTTTCGAAAACCAAAAAAAATAAAAAAATATCTGTTTTTATGATCAGTTTTTTTTATTGTGGAATTGGTGCTTATTCATAATTCTAAGTTAAGTTTAAATTGATCATTTCTGCATTAAAGCTACCTGGTTGATATGTGGGCATTGCTACAATCTTTTCCTCTACGGATCAACAGTTATGCTGGTAGTACTGCTGGAAAAAAATAGTGAGTTATTTTGGAAGGACCTGAGGGAATTTTTTTCACAAAACGTTAGTAATATTTGCATTTAAAATATTTCATATGTCATCAAATTTGTCCTGGTTAGGGCAAAGCATCAAACAAATAATACCCAAGAATATAATTCTATGACAAACCTGTGATATGCATCCCAGTACTGATACTAATCTCTCTATTTAAGTGATATCTGCTTTGTCAGTTTTTCCTATCATTAATCAATTTCCTTTTTTTGTACAACTCCTAAGTAAATACAAATATGTAGAATTTTTTTCTGTCTCCCCTCACCCTAAGCATAATGTACAGCAAAGGAGAACCTCCTGCCACTATAATAGCTCATTGTCTTTTCTGAACTGACACACACACACACACAAACACACACACACACACACACACACACACACACACACACAAAGACACAATGATAAAATAACAATAATAATTAAAAATATAATGATAATATCAATTATTATTATTATTGCAGTCGCATGGCAACTCTAACCCCATGGCTGTGTGTGTGTGTGTGTGTGTGTGTGTGTGTGTGTGTGGGTGTGTGTGTGCATGTAGCTAGCGCTTTGAAACCACAAGGTGTGAAACTGCTATATATAAACCATTTACCAGTCATCTGGACAGCTGGGACAAATCTAGGAGGATTGCACAGCCTTTCTGTATCTTCTTCTTCTCCTTTTGGCTTTTCCCTTCAGGGGCCACCACGGCGAATTGACCCTCTCCATCTAACCCTATTCTGAGTATCCTCCTCTCTCACACCAACTACCTTTATATCCTCTCTCACTATGTCCAAAAATGTTCTCTTTGGTCTTCCTCGAGACCTCCTGCCCGGCAGCTCCAATTCCAGCATCCCTCTACCAATATATTCAATATCCCTCCTCTGTTCTTGACCGAAGCGTCTCAGTCTGGCTTCTCTGATATTCTCTCCAAAACATCTTACATGTACTGTTCCTCTGATAGATTCATTCCTGATCCTACCCATCCTGGTCACTCCCAGGGAGAACCATAGCATCTTCATCTCTTCAACCTCTAGCTCTTCCTCCTGTCTTACTGTCATTGGACCTGTTTCTAGGCCATACAGCATTGCTGGTCTCACCACTGTCTTGTACACCTTTCCTTTCATTCTGGCCAATAGTCTTCTATCGCATTGTATCCCTGAAACTTTTCTCCACCCAATTTAACTTGCTTGAACCTGTCTCTTCACCTCTTTTCCACACTCTCCATTGCTCTGGACTGTTGATCCCAAGTACCTGAAATCCTCCAACTTCTTGATCTCCACTCCCTGTAGCCTCACTGTTCTACCTGAGTTCCTCTCATTCACACAAATATACTCTGTCTTCCTGCGACTAACTTTCATTCCTCTCCTTTCCAGCGCATACCCACACCTCTCTAGATTTTCCTCAATCTGTTCTCTGCTCTCACTACAGATCACAATGTCATCTACAAACATCATCATCCATGGAGATTCCTGGCTAACCTCATCTGTCAGCCTGTCCATCACCATTGCAAACAGGAAGGGGCTTGGAGCTGATCCCTGATGGAGTCCAACCTCCACCTTAAACTTCTCTGTTACCCCTACAGCACACCGCACCACTGTCTGACAGCTAGCATACATATCCTGCACCAGTCTAACATACTTCTCTGCAACTCCAGATTTCCTCATATAGTACCATGCTTTTTCTAGGTCTACACAACACAATGCCTAGCCTTCTAGCCTTCTGTGTACTTTTCTATTTGCATTCTCAAAGCAAATACTGCATCTGTAGTACTCTTCCTAGGCATGAAGCCATATTGCTGTTCACAAATGCTGACTTCTGCTCTCAGTCTAGTTTCCACTACTCTTTCCCATAACTTCATTGTATGGCTCATCAACTTTGTCCCTCTATAGTTGCCGCAACTCTGCACATCCCCTTTATTCTTAAAAATAGGGACCATCACACTTTATCTCCATTCTTCAGGCATCTTCTCACTCTCTAAGATCCTGTAAAATAATCTAGTCAGAAACTCTACCACTGCTTCTCCAAGACACTTCCACACCTCCACGGGTATATCATCAGGACCAACTGCTTTTCCACTCTTCATCCTCTCCAATGCCTGCCTCACTTAACTTTTACTAAGATTTGCTACTTTTTGGTCTACAATAGTCACCTCTTCTACCCTTGTCTCTCTTTCTTTTTCCACATTCATCAGCTCTTCAAAGTACTCTTTCCATCTCCCAATCACTCTTCTAGCATCTGTCAATACATTTCCCTCTCTATCCTTAATCACCCGGACCTGTTGTACATCCTTTCCATCATTATCTCTCTGTTTCGCCAACCTGTATAGATCATTCTCTCCCTCCTTACTGCCAAAGTGAGCATACAAGTCATCAAATGCCCTTTGTTTTGCCTTTGCTACCTCTATCTTAACCTTACGTTGTATCTCCCTATACTCCCTGTCTGTTCTCTTCAGTCCTCTCAGTATTCCACTTCTTTGCTAACCGCTTTCACTGTATGTACTCCTGCACTTCCTCATTCCACCATCAAGTATGCTTATCTACTTTCCTTCCAGATGACACACCAAGTTCTCTATTACCTGTCTCCCTGATAACACTAGCTGTTGTTGTCCAATCATCTGGAAGCGCTCCCTGACCACCCAGAGCCTTTCTCAACTCCTCCCTGAAAACCATAAAACACTCCTCCCTTTTCAGCTACCATCACTTTGTCTTCTGCTCGGTCTTTGTCCTCTTGATCTGTCTTGTCACCAGAGTCATCCTACTAACCACTATCCTATGCTGTCTGGCTACACTCTCACCTACAACTACTTTGCAGTCACTGATCTCTTTCAGGTTACCTCATCAATACAAGATGTAGTCCATCTGTGCGCTCCTAACTCCACTCTTATTAGTTACCCTACAACCCTGCGTTCCTGTCTTTTCTGGAAAAAAAAGTGTTCACTACAGCCATTTCCATCCTTTATGCAAAATCTACCACCATCTGTCCCGCTGTATTCCTATCCTGCATACCAAATCTGATCATCACTTCCTCATCCCCTCGATTGTCTTCACCAACATGCCCATTGAAGACTGCTCCAATTATCAATCTATCATCTCTGAGGATGTTCTCCATCACCTCATCTAGCTCATTTCCAGAACTTCTCCTTCTCCTTAAACTCACATCCCACCTGCGGGGCATAGCCATTAATAACACTGAGTATTACACCTTCAATTTCCAATGTCAGACTCATAAATCTATCTGACATTCTTTTCACCTCCAGAACATTCCGAACAAACTCCTCCTTCAAGATAACTCCTACCCCATTTCTCTTCTTGTCGGTACCATGATAGTACAACTTAAAGCCTGCTCCTAAGCTTCTAGCCTTAATAACTTTCCTCCAGGTTGCCTGGACACATGGTAAATCCACTTTCCTTCTTTGCATCATGTCGATCAACCCTCTACCTTTTCCTTTCATAGTCTCAATATTCAAAGTCCCTACTCTCAGTCCCAGACTCTTGCGTTGCCTCTTCTCTCTCTGCTTCCAATCATGCCTTCGTCCTCTTCTTGTTTGACTTACAGTGGCCCAGTTTCCATTGGTTCCCTGCAGGTTATCGGTGCCAATGGCGGTCTTTGTTAACCCGGGGCTCGACGGTTTGATCTGTTTATTATGATTGATTTGCATGTTTGATTTTGGAAAAAGTTTTATACCGGATACCCTCCTGACGCAACCCTCTGCATGTATCCGGGCTTGGGACCGGCTTAAGGAGACACTGGCCCGTGCCACTCTGAAGCTGAATTGCACAGTCTTTCTGAATGGTATGTAAATATCTACCTATTATTCTGACTGATTGATAAAAAACAAGCACCAGTGCTGTCATGGCAATGACAAAATGACTTTGTTGACGGACCTTTTTTCATGATTATAACTAGACAGTGACAAGATGAATATTGGTCTTTAATGACTAAAATATGACAAGACAAGGACCTGTGTGAGCTTTCGTTGGGAGATAAGAATGAACGTAAACGTTCGCAGGTGTTCTGTCAAATATTCAAGAGGCATGACAATTTTGCATGTAATCTGCTATGCTGATGCATTCCTATCCTTGTTTGATCACGCCCATCACCTGGAATGCAGCGGTCAACACGCCTGCCGTCACATGGCACACACATTGGACCATGGTGGCAGCGTCAAAAAAGGGTCAACCCAGGGGCCTTGTGGTTAGAAACAATAGGAAGATTTATGGAGATATTAGAAATATAATCCAACAGAGAATACCCTGTAAACAATGTAAAGGGAAATGGTGGCCTCAAAGAAGGTAGAAAGAATAACACCAACCTCAAGTGGCACCTGAAGGCTAACCACATACTTGAATACAAGTCCTGTTAATATTTCATTTGCATGCAATATTACTCAACAATTGTCTTGTGATAAGTTTCATAGTAAGCTTATAGTCAGTTGTCCACATATTACTTGTGCAATTGGGCTGCTTACTTCAGGCTTAAATTAGCTTGTTATGCTAACGTCAATTCATTCACTTATGTGTTTGTGCAGAACATACAGGGGGTTTTGCCAAGTGTAATGCAGTGTCACATTGATCCATGTTTGAGTGAGGGACAGAAACAAGCAGGAAAATGTAGTATTTCATACTGGTTGCTGAGTCGAAATGAACAGAACACACACACGCACAGAAACACACATACATGCACACACACGAACACACACGTTTTGGCTACTGCTCCGAAAGAAATATCAGAAAGCTAAGGTACAGGGTGGGTTGATAAGCTATGTATTTTTCTTTTGCTTGTCTGGTAGTTATAACTATTCTTATTTCTTAACATGGTAGTATTTTGACTATTTTTACAGGACTTTGAGTATGTTTATAATATTCCTAAATTGGATTGTTTTTACTTCGCCTGTAAACTTTTCCAGGCGGTGTATGTTGTATACAGATAGAGTAATATTCCTTCTTTGTTTTTTCCTCAACCAGATCCCAGAGACCAGAACTCCTGAAGAGATACCTGGTGGTCCAAAGAACAACAGAACAGAGTCTTCTATCCCAGAAGCCTTTGCTACTTGACTCAAATATATGTTAGATGCGCTGGAGTTGTATGGTGTCTGATTTTAGAATAATATGTATCCTAATAGCTCTCTGGAAAGAGGCAGTCCCACTTGTCAGCTACTGTGCTTTGATCTAAGAAGATTGCCAGTGAATAGGCAAAATAAGATTAAAAGAGAATGTGACTATATTGTTCTGTCATATTCTGTCATTTAATTCTATTTTTCCCATTTAAGATACTTGTAATATTTTATAAACAAAAAAAAAACAACTAAAATTTAAAAGTATAAATTGATTATTCCATCAAAAAAATAACTGTTCTTGAACATTGAGTGAAAGTTTGTTTTTTTTTTGATTATTTGAACAACACTCAATCTACTTATTTTTCATTATATATTCTATAGAAACAGCTGCATTACTGTGGAATAGAATAGAGTAGATTGGAACCTGTTTGATGCGGTCAGGGTTGACGGTGGTCTGCGGCTGCAGGATGCTGACTGGCTCTGTCTTCTGGGTGCTTTGTGGCATTTCCCTCACCTTCTCAGCGATAAAGTCATGAACACCATTCAGAGCTTCTACTGTGCCCTGGACCAGACACACACGCTCTGTTGTTCCTGTACACACAAACAACATGCACACAGACACAGAATTACCTTGTTATTAACACAAAAATAAATGTCTGATATGCATTTACAATATTATTACAATTTTTAAATATATCGGTAAATATATCTAGATATACTCACACATACACACATACATACACAAACAATATACTATATTTACTTCAAATATGCTCTACACAATTAGGCCAAGAAATATTTGGACAGTGACACAAGTTTTGTTATTTTAGCTGTTTACAAAAACATATTCAGGATACACATATATAATCAATATGTGCTTAACCCTCATATTATGTTAAGGGTCAATTTGACCCATTGGGTCAATGGGTGAAATGGGTCAAATTGACCCTTAACATAATAAGAGGGTTAAGTTGCAGACGCTCAGGTGCAATATGAGAGTATTCAGATCCAAATTGGAGCGAGGGTTCAAGACTGCGTCAATTGCCCTTACATAATTGACTCAGAGGGCTGGAAAAAAATAACAAGCGTTCATGCGCTCTTCCCTCAGTAACCTGTCATCAATTAAGCAGTTAAAAGGTCTGGAGTTGATTCCAGGTATGGCGTTTGGATTCAGAAGCTGTTGCTGTGAACACACAACCTTCAGTCAAAGGAGGTCTCAATGGAGGTATAACAGACCATTCTAAGGCCAAAAAAAGAAGAAATCTTTTCCATGATTCCTTTCAATGACACCATGCGGACTCCTTTCCATGGTGATGAGAACCCCCTTCACAACATCCACTCAGTATCCACAACATGCGGTCCTCCTTTGTGATGCTTTACCATACTATCAGTATCTAAGTCTACCATAAAAATAAGAGTTAATACAAAGGATTCACCAAAAGGTGCAAACCATTAGTCAGCCTGAAAAATAGAGAGGCCAGAATTGACTTTGCCAAAAGACACGTGAAGAAGCCAGCCCAGTTCTGGAACAGCATTCTTTGGACAGATGAGACTAATATCAACCTGTACCAGAATGATGGGAGAAGAAGGTTTGGAGAAGAATTGGAACAGCTCACGATTGAGAGCGCACCACAAAACATTGTGGAGGCACTGTGATGGCATGGGCATTCATGCCTTCCAATGGCACTGGGTCACTTGTGTTTATTGATGATGTGACTGTCAGGGTCTGACACGGCTGGACCAAATTGGCAATCTGCGCCAACTGCCGCTAATTACCCGGCCCCATAAAGAGCAGCGGCACGCCCTGCTCAGGGCCGGGGAATTCACAAGGGATCAAGAAGGCTTGAAGGATTGTGGGGCCCTTCTTGTAACCCTGCCTGGGGCCCTTCTTGTAACCCTGCCTGGGGCCCTTCTTGTAACCCTGCCTGTGACCCTGCCTGAGATCCTGCCGTGACCCCGCCTGCAACCCCGCCTTCCTGAGACACCCTGCCTGGGGCCCGTCCTGCAACCCTGCCTTCCCGAGACGCCCTGCCTGCAACTCCGCCTGGTGAGACCCAGCCTTGTGCGACTCTGTCTCGGGGCCAGGGAATTGCCAGCGACACCCTACCTGCCTGCCTGCCTGAGACACCCTGCATACCTAAATAAAAGAGCTCAAACCCTGATTTCGAGTCAATCACCAGAGCTCAACCCAATCAAGCATGCATTTCACTTGCTCAAGACAAAAGGCAGAAAGACCCACCGACAGCTGCAGTAAATGCCTTGTAAAGCATCACAAAGGTGGAAACCTAGTGTTTGGTGATGCCCATGGGGTTCAGATATCAGGCAGTCATATCCTGCAAAGGATTCTCAAAAAAATTTGAAAAGTAACATACCTAGGGTTATGTTTATTTGTCAAATTACTTTTACACAAAAATCATTTTTACCCATTTTTATCAATTGCCATTTTATCAATTTAATCAAGGACAGCATGAGAATTTCAGGACATTTGATAGTAAAGCTTTTTTTATTTATTTTTTTCAAGTTTTTCACGTTTAACAAAGTACATGTGAACAACATAATTTCAAGACTTCATTTGCATTCCCTTATTAGAAATAACACATTTATTTCAAGAGCACTTTCTGTCAAAGTGCTGTACAAATTATAGGTGTTAAGAGTAGGACACCAAAAAAATGAAATATAAGAAAACACCAAAAGAGCAGGCATACCTGATGTCAATAGGGCAGATTGTTCCACAACGTTGGTGCACGCATAAAAGCTAGAAATCTCAACAACACTTTTTTTGAACCTTGGGACAGACAAAAGACTAGAGGCCTGGGAGCACAATATGCATGCAGGCACATATGGCTTCACCAGGCAGATAGTCAAATGTTGCAATGCCATTGACTATTTTATAAGTAAGGCAGCATCTCAAAGTCTGCTCTCAGCCCAACAGGAAGCCAATGGAGTGAGGCCATCACAGGAGTAATGTTTTAAAATGTATAGAAGTAGTGTCGAGCAGTGCATTTGGAGCAGTGCAAACTGTTCGCAATCTGGACAGTTTGCAAGCCTGAATTCTTCTTAGGTAATCCAGGTCAGACATTACAATGATCCAATCGCAATGTTAGAAATGAATGGATTAAGATCTTTGCTTCCTTTCATGACAAGATATATGTATGTGTGTGTGTGTGTGTGTGTGTGTGTGTGTGTGTGTGTGTGTGTGTGTGAGTGTGTGTGTGTGTGTACAGAGAGAGAGAGAGAGAGAGAGAGAGGTGGTTGGTGGACTTGTGGCTGAATGTTTTTGACATTTGGGTGGAGAGAGTGTTAACTGATCACCACCTGGTGGTGAGCTGGCTCTGATGATGTGGGGGATGCCAGTCATACCTGGCAGACCAAAACGTATCGTAAGGGTCTGTTTGGAACATCTGTCTGTCCCCTCTCAGAAAAAGTTTCAACTCCCAAATCCGGCTGTGGTTCAACTACGTCCAGGAACCCCTATCAGGCTGTTCTGGCCTGTGTGGCTCAGGAGGCAGTTGACAGGTACCTGCGGGCCAAATGGCACATGACATTGGTGGTCACAGTGGCCAAATCTCAGGTTGGCAGGAGTTCAGTGAGTCCAAGAAGAACTACTTCTGGAGGGCAGCTCAGGAGGTGGACATAGTGCGCTGTCAACACTGTGTAAAGTGGGGATGGTGGAAAGCTAACCTTGACTCGAGGAGTTATGGATAAGTGGAAGGAATACTTCCAAGACCTCCTCAATCCCAACATAACACCTTCTAAAGAGGAAGCAGAGATGACTTTGGGGTGGGCTCCCCTATTTCTGGGGCTGAAGTTGCCATGGTCTGCAAAAAGCTCCTTGGTGGAGGGCCCCGATGATGGATGAGATAAGCCCCAAGTTCCTTAAGGTTTTGGGTATAGTGGAACTGCCCTGGCTAACATGCCTCGGCTAGTGTGAAGAAATCAGCAAATGGTCTGTTTGCAATTCATTGCAAATGTGTGTTCTGGTGAAAAACTGGCTTTGTACTGACATTTTGAAAAATCGATCAGTTGCACTTGAAGGCTTCTTCTGTTCTGGTGGAACCTAGGAACTGAAGAGGCCTCTCAGTGAAATGCTTTCAAGAGTAAAAATCAAGTCCAGTCACAACGATAAGATTTGACAAGGAGGTGTCTTTATGGTGCCCCTAAAGGCTCATCCGTGACTACAAAACCCACAATAGGAACACAATCTTCACCATACAATTTAAAAAGCTGAAACACAAAAGTAAAGTCACAAAACAAATACAGACACCAGTGAAATTAGTATATTTACAGAACTGATGTTTAAAAGGAAAATAAATGGTAAAGGGTACCTTGCATAAAAAGCCATTTATTGCCAGTATTATTGAGTAAATTTAGCTGAACAAATGGGACATTTTTGTCGCTAATAGGGTAGGATGTGCGGAAATTCCATCAAAAGTGAGTAAACCTTTCATTTAACCATTGATGGCTACCCTCTAAAATATATAACACTGAATTGTTTAACGTCTTTTCTCCAACATCCCAAATGTGTTCCAGTATGGTTTGGATGAAAGAAAAAACATCGAATAAAATGGTGTGTCCAATTTTTTGCGACTGTATTTTGGTACTGCATAACACTCAAATAGGTTTGCTCTGATTATATATCTTCCAGGAATTGAACCGGGAACATTTTGTTCCAACAAAGCCCTTCTAACTACCTGAGAAATGGAACCCGAGTAGTCTGTGTTCTGGTCCTCCATTTTGAAAGGTGATTCCCATTGCTGTGGTTAGAAGTTAATTTGTGCTTGTTGATAAGCTGAGAGCACATAGGTGAACACAAGTGATAAAGTTGGCTGTCGAGCAGAGAAAGAAAGCCTTTTGTGCATTGTTGGACCAGGGATCATGCAGAACTGCTGACAAGCACAGTGGGACTATGAGGATGATAGCCTGTAGTTATTTTACATGGGGAAAGCCATGATGTTTGGAGAGCCTTAAAATAAGAGAAGGATTCTTGGTTGGTTTGAGAATGATCTGGAGAACTGTTAGATAATTTAAGTCAGGGAAAAGGGGCTTGTACACACAATCATTCCATGTTGTACTTAAGTAGTTAATAGGCTAGTAGTTGTATGGCCCTATTCTGGCAGCCTATTGCCATCCCACTCCGGCATCATTCCACCACCAGGTTACCTTATCTATTCCCCATCTAGATAATGCGCCAAGTACACTCCTACCCGTGACTGATAATACAAAAGAAATGTGAGAGGATGTCAAGTAAATAGCATATATTTTCAGACATTGTCTAAGTCTGGGCTAGAAAAGTAAAACTATGGAAACAGTGGATGAAAAGGGGATGGAACAGAACGGATGGAGTCGAAAGAAAAACACAGTTACACTGGAGAATTCAGTGTAAACTTCCATTGTAGCATTACGAAATGCTACAGATTCTAAGAATACTCTAGGAGGGTAGCCCTATCAGGACATCAATAAACACACACACACATATATGTTGTGTGTGTACCAGGACCTGTCAGTCCACATAGGTCAAGATCATCTGCAGTCTTAAAAACACAACCATACCATTTTATCTGTGGCTAGTGTTGCTGTGGCCATTTGAAGTTAATTTCTTAGAATAGACAATTTCTGTCCAGCATTTCCCCTATTGGAAAACAGATGGAAACAGGCTGAAGTTAAATTCATTTAACTTGGAAGTCACTTTTTATATACGCTGAAGATACAAGACTCCAGTGAAATAAGACAAATCCAAGTAATATGTAAACCCTTGATAACCAGGAGTAATTAACCAAATTAATTTTGACTATTTTGTTTCCCCTAGTGTCATTTTTTTTCCCATGAGAGTAACAAGAGCATTATTGAAGGGTCCAAAGAATCAGGTTACTTACTTCATGAGACTTAATGTTCAGGTTCCAGGTTACTGCTCTTGTGGTAACTGACCGGTGTATGGAGTAGCTTTTTCAACTTTTTTTTTGGTTTATTATGTTTTTTTAGCTTAGTTTTTCGTGACTTTTATTTTTATATCCACCTTCACACCTTCCCCATCTCCTCCTAATCTCAGATGTCTCCCCTTTCATCCCACCTCCCACTGAAGCAGATAATTTTTCCCTAACAGACTCACAAAAAGCTAACCATAACAAAGGCTTTGTTAGCCACCCGAGCTAACACAATATAACTAATACAACCAGCATTATTAGCTCACCCCATATACAATGTAATTCGCAGTGAACCTCCGGTCCCATCAACCCTGCTATACTGCCTGGATCGCTGGTAGCCCCCTGGATCTCCCGAAAACGCTCCACTGTAAGATGCCGATCGGACAGAAGATTGCGTACTCCAGGGAACCGCTGCTCCAACAGTTCTACCATTCCACAATGCTCCGGTCCTGGACCTCTCGGAAGAGATTCGGCGCACCCCAGGCCAGGATTCCCCGAATTTTGCACTCCCCACGAGCCCCCTAACATTTGCTGTCCAGACAAAAGTTCAATAATTTCATTCAAAAATAAGGCACTTGGATTGTAATCAGAGTCTATAAAGGTGCTGCAGATGATAGTATGGCTCAGTATGGCAGATACCATGAATGCAACTTTCACAGCCCAACAGGTCATAGACCAGGGGCCTCATTTATCAACCATGTGAATGCATTGACATTTGCAGAAAGAATGCGTACTGCCATTTCCATGCAAAGTATGGGATTTATAAACTTGTATTTGTGAATAAATGTAATTTATCATATGTAATGGGATTTTTATAATACAGATTACTTACAAGTGCTCATACAATTGGTAACCTCACGTTTGATAAATATGGGTTTTTGGAAGTAAGCACATTCTAAATTTCAGGTGGACAAAAATTTTAGAATGTAGATTTACTACATACAGTTGATAACTGATGCCCTAGTTTTTTTTCAAACCAGGAGGAACAAAAAAACAGATATGTTGACATAAAAACAAATGGTATTCACATACTAAAGTCAGTCTTTCTACAATGTGAAAAGTGAAAATGCAGACATTTACTCTTTTGTGTGATGGGTAACAAGTTCTTTCTTCATGCAAAAATGATATTGGGGTTGAAAATAAAATTAAGCTGCTTTATTTCAGAGCTAACTGTATGCAGGAAGTTAAGACCGGTTCAGGGTTAAATCCTTAACATTCTTTTTCTCTATTCCTTATCTGTACTAGCCTCAAGATTCCATTGTCATACATACATATCTATTGTGTTTTGCTAGAGCATACCTCCGCCTCCTTCCACCACCTTCCCTCCACCTACTCCATGCTCTTAGATCAGAATGTCATCTACGAACATCATAGTCCAGAGAAATTCCTGTCAAACCTCATCTGTAAGCCTGTCCATCACCACTGCCAACAAGACAGGGCCTAGAGCTCATGCATGATGTAGTCCCACCTCCACTTTGACCTCCTCTGTCACACCTATGGCGAAACTCATCACTGTCTCACAGGTCTCATATATGTCCTGCACCAATCTGCACCATTCTTATCTACCTCACCAGATTTTCAGGATATAGTATAGTACCATAGTTACTCTCTTGGAATCCCATAGTATGGTTTTTCTAGTTCTACAAAGGAAAAATGCCGCTACCCTTGACCTCTGTACTTCTCCATCAACATTTTTAAGGGAATACTGCATCTGTCATACTTTCTTGGCATTGAACCATACTGTTGCTCAGTATGCTGACGTCTGCTTTCACTATAAACTAAACACAATTATAAGGCCTTGAAGATGAAAAAGTAATGACATGCCCCCCTTCTTCACCTTACTTAAACCCCATTGAGAACTTTTGGGCTCAAAGCAGGAAATTTAAAGTGAAGGTAAACAGTGCACCTCTCTGAACCTAGTGTGTCGAAATATTGTTGAGTAAGACACTGAAACCCTTACTGCTAACCTGGAGCTGGTTGACAGCAGCCTACTGCTTATGCTTCATCCATGATGGGTTAATGCAGAAAACGAATATCCCCATGGGGATTAATAAAGGATAAATTATTACAATTATTATTATTGAACAGTGTAGTGCAGCCTCAGGGCAGCATTGGACGATGTCTCCCTGAGCCAGCGTCAGGGAGACACCGTCCCTAAGAGACACCCAAGCCCAGATAAAGCCTCACCTCTAAGACTTTTCCCCCTCCCTCACGCACCTCTTCTGCTTCCCTGTACAATGTCTCGTCAACACCTCAGGCCTCCTGCCCCCACTGGGACTCGCTCGACCCCCTCCTGTCACCTTCACCGCTGAGGAGGTGAGAAGAGAGTTAAGTCCCCATTCGTCCCAGGAAAGCTGCTGGCCCAGACGGCCTTAGCCCCAGAGTGCTGAAAGGATGTGCCCCTCAGCTGTGTGGGATCTTCACATATCTCTTTAACCTGAGCCTGATCCAGATGATTGTCCCTGACCGGTAAAAAACCTCATGCCTGGTCCCAGTGTCCAAGAAGAAGCATCGCAGCACACACAGTGACTACAGACCAGTGGCCCTGACATCACATGTCATGAAGTCGCTGGAGAGGCTCGTCCTGAGGCACCTTCCTACTGTTGTCGGACCTTCGCTGGACCCCCTGCAGTTCACATACCAGCCCCGGATAGGAGTGGAAGACGCCATCATCTTCCTGCTGCACAGAGTCTACACCCACCTTAAGGAGGCAGGAAGCATTGTGAGAGTCATGTTCTTTGACTTCTCCAGTGCTTTTAACACCATTCGACCTGCCCTGCTAAACAGGAAGCTGCTGGACATGCGGATGGATGCTCCACTCGCGGCCTGGATCAAGAACTACCTCACAGGTCGGCTGCAGTACGTGAGGCTGGGGAACATCACGTCGGACACCATTGTGAGCAGCACAGGGGCGCCACAGGGGACGGTCCTGTCTCTTTTCCTGTTTACGCTCTACACCTCAGACTTCAGGTTCTCCTTGCAGTCCTGCCACCTGCAGAAATTCTCAGATGGCTCTGCCATCGTGGGCTGCTTCAACGGAGGCCAGGAGGAGGAGTACAGGAGCGTGGTGGACAGGTTTGTGGAGTGGTGTGGACTGAACCACCTGCAGCTCAATGTGTCTAAGATAGGGGTGCCCACACTTTTTCAACCTGAGAGCAACTTATAACATGACCGAGTCAAAATGATCTACCGCCCACTAAAAATGCAAAACACATTATTCATAAATATATTGAGAATCATTTTTATATGTACAGTATATGCTGGTGTACCTTGCATTACTGAATCAACCTATATTGCACAATACAAGTCTGTACATTTTTTTTGTCATTACCTTACTCTGATGACTTGCACTGAATGGAATTAGCCAGGGATGCATAGTCTGGACAGTAACTGCTGAGAGCCAACCTCAAGCAGACTTCCAGATGCTCATCAGTCATGGTGGAACGGTACTTTGACTTAATGATCATCATGTGGGAAAAAGCTGACTCACATAAATAAGTGGAGCCAAATAATGCAGCCAAGAAGGTAGCACATTTTCTGATGTTGGGGTACTTGTCCTCTGTGAGTAAGTTCCAGAATTGCCCATGAGCTCTGGCCTTCAGCTGAATGTCGACTTGAAGTGTCAGAATCTCATCCTCCACTCCAGAAGAGTTCAGGTGAAACAGTATTGCAACTTTTGATGCCAGTGAAACAACCTTAGCATCTTCCTGGAAAGGGTTGCACATGAATGTAGCGACTGGCTCGAGTACAGCAAAGTCTTGAAAGCGTCTGTCGAACTCTGACAGACAACGGTCAATTTGCTTTATATAGGGTGCACTGTCCAGCTGCGCATATGACTGCTCTTGTGTCTCCAGCTCTGCCGTGAGATTCTGGAAGTTTGCCAAATCATGGCGGTGGAGCTTTGAAGAGAGATGTTGCATTTTGCGTTTGAAAGCATTAACTGAGTTGATCATATTGATCACAGTTTTGTCCTTTCCTTGCAGCTCTAACCGGTCATTCAGCATGTTGGTCAGATCGGTTAAAAATGCCAAGTCCAGCAGCCACTGATGGTCATTTAGTTGGCTATAATTTGCATGTTTACCTTCACGGAAAAACTCCTTGATCCCCGGCAAAAGCTCTCAAAATCTTTGCAGGAATTTCCCCCGACTTAGCCATCTCATGTCGGTGTGCAACAACAACTCTGAGTGGTCGCACTCAGCCTTCTCCAGATGTGCACGGAACAGCCGTCTTTGAAGAGATCTGGCCCGAATAGAACAGGCGATCTTTGTTGCCACATCTATTATCTCTTTCATAATGAGCATTTTTGCACATAATGCTTGTTGGTGTATAATACAGTGGTAATTGAGGAAGTCCGGAAAATCATCATCCTCCCTGCACTTGGCGATAAATCCATTCGAGCAGCCAACCATGGTGGGTGCGCCATCCGTGGTGATGGACACCAATTTGCAGACTGGGAGCAATGCCATACGATCGACCCACAATGCCTTTGCGATCGACCAGTTGATCGCGATCGACGTAATAGGCACCCCTGGTCTAAGACAAAGGAGTTAGTGGTGGATTTCAGGAAACAAAGGACCCACCTGAACCCGGTCACCATCAGGGGTACAGAATTGGACATTGTGGACACCTACAAGTACCTGAGTGTCCACTTGGACAATAAACTGGACTGGACTTTGAACACCAATACCATCTTTAAGAAGGGTCAGAGCCGCCTGTTCTTCCTCAGGAGGCTCAGATCTTTCAACGTCTGCAGGACCATGCTGCAGATGTTTTACCACTCGGTGGTGTCCAGCGTCATCTTCTACGCCGTTGTGTGCTGGGGTAGCAGGCTCAAGACAGCTGACACCAACGGACTCAACAAGCTCATCAGGAGAGCTGGATCTGTCCTGGGAGTGGAGCTGGAGTCTGTTGTGCAGGTGTCAGAGAGGAGGATGTTGAGGAAGCTCCTCAGCATCATGGCCAACATCCATCACCCCCTGCATGCCACACTGGCATCCTGTAGGAGCTCTTTCAGTCATAGATTGATACCACCAAGGAGCTCCGCTGAACACCACAGGAGGTCTTTCCTACCTGAGGCTATCAGACTTTTTAATTCCTCTTCCTTCAGCCGAAGGGAATATTCAAATCTTTGTACTTTTTGAGACCCTACAACACTTTATAGCCTTAACTTTTACACTTCATATTTTATTTGTATTTCTTATTCTCCCCCCTTCCTACTATTATCTATCATTGTTATGTTTTACTTAAAACTCTGGCACAACAATTTCCTTCGGGATAAATAAAGTTGTTCTTATTCTTATTCTTATTCTTATTCTTAAAGATACAGGTCCCCAAGAGATAAAAGTCCAGATAAAGGCAGAGGGTTGTGTCAGGAAGGGCATCCAGCGTAAAACTTTTGCCAAAACCAAACATGCGCATCAACCATAGTAACCAGATCATACCGGATCGGTCGAGGCCCGGGTTAACAACGATCGTCATTGGTACAGATGACCTACAGAGAACCAATGGAAACTGGGCTACTGTATGTCAAACAAGGAGAGGAGGAAAGCGTGTTCAGAAGCAGAGGGTTGGCCACTGAGGGTTTTTTTTTTTAGAAATGTTTATTTGTAATTTTTGAGTTTGTTTATTATTCTCACTTTAATAGGTGAAAACAAACAAGTGAGATGGGCAAATCTTTGTTTTTCATTTAGTTACATAATAATTCTGCACACTGCACTGCCTAATAATGATGTACATATAGATATTCTCTTAATAAACCCCCAACTTCTCTTTTACTACTTAAATGTTCAGGTTTGAGGGTTTGTTAACATTTTGGATTGACCAAGAGCACTGTACTTGTACAATAACAAAATGAATCCTCAAAATACAACTTGCCCAATAATTGTGCATGCAGTGTACTTTCCACTGCTAACTCTCCTAGACACTTCCATACCTCCACAGGTTTATCATTAGGACTAATTGCCTGTCCACTCTTCAATCCTCTTCCATCCCCTCTTCACTTCAACTTTATTCATTTCTGCAACAACCTCTACTTTTTTTCCAGAGGGCAGACCAAGTATTCTCAATATGTCTCCCCAATCAGATTAGCTGTAGCTGTTCAGGCAACTGGAAGCTCCACCTGATCACCCAGAGCCTTTCTCAACTCTACCCTAAAATCCATACAACACTCATTTTGTTTTAAACTTCCAAGGTTTTTTCCTCTGCTCTGACTCTGTTCTCTAGAAGAAAATATTTACAACAACCATTCCATCCATTTGGCAAAGTTTCCACCATCTTTGGTATCCTAGATACCAAATCTGAACATTATATCTACATTACCTCTATTGTCTGCACAAATAGATCCCCTGAAGTCTGCAATTACCATTCCCTCACACCTGGGGATATTTTGCATTACCTAATCTAACTCACTCACTCACAGGATTTATATACATTTATATGCACAAACACCTTATGTATATACTGTCTTTCTGACTCTACAGGTAGCCCAGCTTTGTGAGATACATTGACTGAGAGCATTATCTGTGAAAGGCACGACACACAGGGATTTGGTGTGCAGACAGCAGCATTCAAACAAGTCATTCTTAGACAGTTGGGGATGGCTTGATCATTTTAAAAAGAGGACTGCCGTTAAATAAAGTTTAGCAAAGAAGTGTAGCATAGTGCAGAAGTTAATTTTAGCAATGCATTGTATCAATAAGTGTGTAGTGAGTAAGTTTAGTTAAGCAAAATGAAGATCTCCTGTGCCAATCTTCTGTGCTGCTGCCAGCATTTCCATCTGATCTTAAAGGTCTGAATAAAACTGAATAACACACTGAATAAACACTGAATAAAACACTGAATAAAACAAATGTATTTCTTTACATTGTCTTTGATTGTGTATTGTTATTTTCACAAGTTATTTGTTATTTATAAGGAATTTTTCTTATTTAAAAACATATAACAAAAACAGGGGTCCGGTACAGATTAATAGCATTTTACTTCATTTCAGTGGAGAAGTGTCATTTGATATATGAGCAAATCGAGTTTGGTCAATTTGCTTGGTCACAGAACGAATTAAGCTCGTAAGCTCGCCATTACTGTAGTAATGACTGTAATGTTCTCACCTCAACGGCTTCCAAAGAAACGTGATTGATTCAGAGAGAGAGTTGAGAATACATTATATTTGGCTTTTGGTGATCTGTTACCAGCTTCTCGTATATCTCATAAATCTTTGTAGTTTTACAAATAACGTTTCATCTTAACATTTGCATGTACATTAAGCTTCATTTTAAGAACATTTAAATTAGATCATTTTCCAATTACACCAGTGATGATTATCCTGCTCTCTCTCTCTCTCTCTCTCTCTCTCTCTCTCTCTCTCTCTCTCTCTTTCTCTCTCTCCTCTCTCTCTCTGTCTCACTCACACACTCACACACACAGACAGACACTCACACACTCACACACACACACACACACACACACACACAAACAACCCTCCACACCCAGACACACACAAACACACAATGCCCTATAATTAAAGTGAGAGTCCAGCTGGTGTGTGAGAGACGGTATGACAGCTGACAGCTTAGGAGGACATGAATGAAGGGGTTGATGCCTGTTTTGAGGTTTTGTGTATATAAGGAGGACAGGGGAGGGGGCTAAATTAGGGAAGGGGTGATGGGGTAATGGGGGTAAATCAAGGGAGATTTCACTGGAGGATTAAAAATAATGGTAGAGGGATGGAAGATGTGGGGCAGCTGTGAGACCACGTCTTTTGTGTGAAAGGCCAAAGGGTCTCAGAGGGCTACTATTGTGCCCTTGCCAGTGACTGCGGAAGGGGTGGGAGCAGCAGAGATTGAAAAAAAGCAATTTCACAAGTCTCTTCAGTGCAACCCTTTATCATCAAGGAGGCTCTTTGTTTGCCAGACTCACCTTCCTCCTACATAGGGGTGGGGGTGGGGAGTTACTCCCACACAAAGCCTGCTTATTTAAGAGAACACACACAGACACACATAGGAAACACAGAAATGCATACATGTGCGCATACACACACAAACATACAACACACACATGGGACGGCCCACATTTGAATACATAAAAAGAAAGGTACTTACAGATGGCAGATTTAGACCTTCTAGGTCAAAACCTTTGTGTAACTGGAATGATGTTGCCATGGAAACCACCAATGCAGTGTTATTGCTGCAGAGGGCCAATCAGGAGAGAGTACATATGTTGTTGGTGAGTTCGGTGTGTGTGTGTGTGTGTGTGTGTGTGTGTGTGTGTGTGTGTGTGTGTGTGTGTGTGTGTGTGTGTGGAGGTGGGGGGGGGGGTCTGTGTCTGTATTGGTTTCGTCAGCAATGCATTTGATCCTAATGTTGTTGTATTTTTAAAAGAACATGAAAATTGTGAAGAAATTGAAATGAGTCCACTTATACAGGTATTTTATTACGTGTGCTTTGGAATTGTATGTTATCTGTCCAAAATAAAAACAGCTTAAAAGATTAAAAAACAAGATAAAATTGATTATTGTTATTGATTCTATATATTTGTAATAACTGGAAGAATTATAATTCAAGTTCATGTTTTTTTAATATCACATACCTTTCACAAAATATATATTTCACTTTTTTTTTAATACAATCTATTGTGGCGCTTTGCATTAATAGAACAAAAGCCCTTTATTGTAACATTCAGTTATACATACAGGATGATGTTAGTGAAATTTGTTCAGTGCATTTAACCCATTATGAACCATGACCAGAACACATCTGCATGAGTAGGGCCAGGGGAGCAATTAAGGCTTCAGTGTCCTTCTCAACAACATGTCGATTGGGCTAGGAGGAGCACAGGACTTACAGAAGTTAAACCAGGAATGTTCGGCTCCGATGCGAACGCTCTAACCCCCTGAGCCACACTGCCCCTAAAGAGCCCATAATCTATTAATTATAATAACTGCCTTTCATTCAACTGTTACTTCAGACACTCCGCTGTGCCAATGGCCATCAGACTATAAAACAGCAGTCTGGACAGCACACAAGTCTGACCGGCCTGAGGTGAATCTGCTGCTACCACAACCTCACTACCTAACCCCAGTCACTACCTCACTCATTCTCGTCATGCCCTAAATCTGCTGTCTTTTTTATCCTTGCTGGTCCCAGCCCAAACGCATCCTGCCAATTTTTGTTAATTTTATTCTTGTCATTATAACCCTATTTATATTGGGTATTATTTATATTTTGGTTTTGGTTGTCTACTTTTCACCCTTACTGTTCATTCTGTTGTCCATTCTTATCCCTGATGTTGTTGCTGTTGTTCTCCCTTCTTTCTATTTATTTGTGGATGTCTTTGCTATCTTCTGTCTTCTATCTATATTATATTCATAATTAGTTTTGACATAACCGTTACGCTGATGTGACAAAAGAATTTCCCAGATGGGGATCAATGCAGTTTATCTTATCTTATATATTCATTCATTATCTACTCTTATCCTGCACTCAGAGTCACAGGGATGCTGGAGCCTCTCCCAGCTGTCGTTGGGAGAGTGGCAGGGAAAGCACTGAAATGGTCAATAGTTAAATGCAGGGTCACATCACCATTAGCATTATTTGTTTTTTTTACAAGATATTTATAAAATAATTTAAAACTTGTGAACCACAATCAGTCACAGCCTACTAAAAGTTATACTGGTAACTGAGGATTGGGAATTAATTATTATTGCGAGCAACTTTTGCTCTCCAAAGAAATTTGAATGTGAATACAGGTGCCCAAAACAGATTTAAGGATTTTTACATAGGCATTTATTTATATTTACATTAAAATATGTACAGAAAAAAATGTCATCTTTTTTAAATATTTCATTAATTATTATTTTATTACTGGCAAAGATGATTTCTTCTCCGTTAATGATACACTTAGAATATTTTTTAGTGAAACAATTGTTTATATACACAATAACAAATTACTTTTTAGTAACTATTGTGTTAATTATATTAATCAGTAACTATTGTTAATATAATCCTGTGGCTGGTTTACAATAAAATTATGTTATTTTGTTTTGATGTTTTGGAACGTTGTTCATATCAAAATGTGCAATATCAAGGGATTCAAAATGTGTCATGAATAAAAAAAAAAACAATTGATGGTCTGGTGGTCTAAGTGTAAAATTATGTAGGTAATATGTTTGTTTGTTTGTTTGTTTGTTTGTTTGTTTGAATTAGAGATAGAGATAGAGATAGAGATAGAGATAGAGATAGAGATAGAGATAGAGATAGAGATAGAGATTATTTTATTAATCCCGGGGGGGTTAATTGTCATAGCATCTTTGGATGAGAAGAGGAGAAAATTTGATGACAAAAATTACAATAAGAAAAACAGATGTAGCAAGGAATGCAATTAAAAGGTTTAAGAAATTAAATATAGACAAAAAATGCTTGTTGAAGTAAAAGTGTAAAAATGTTCAATCATCTATTTATTGGAATTAAGAAAAAGAAAAAAAAAATTATCTTTCAACGTATGTTCTGCCATGTTCAACATCACTTAAGATGCTGTAAGGATATGGAAGAGCAAAGCAGAAGGGAAGAAAGACATCCCCCTGTCTTTAAGCGTTCTCACACCTGCAAGCGATGGCAGTGTGTGTCTTTGTGCATGTGTTTGAAAAAAGTATCGTGTGAGCTCATCCTGTATGAGAGCAGTTTGATTCTCATCACCACGGCAACATTTCTGCAGTTTCACAATCTTCCTCTTTGTCCAGTCTTCAGTGGATGTGTGGATATGTTATTACTGCATTGCTTACCTCCCCCTTACACTCATTGACACACTCACACGCACACACACAAACACACCCACACATACACGCACACACTCTCTCTCTCTCTCTCTCTCTCTCTCTCTCTCTCTCTCTCTCTCTCTCTCTCTCTTTCTCTCTTTCTCATTGGGTACAAGCCCTGTTACTAAGGTCCGTCACAATTGGTTCTGAAAGAAATGAGTCACCATGGTGATGTAGCGACAAATCCAACTATGTGTGCTATTTATGGGAAAAGCAAAGGAGTAAAATGCAAAACTGAAGCTTTAGCCTAAATAGCTGAAATTGGCCTGTATACTTATGCATTGATGTGTGTGCTTGCGCACTCCCTTGCAAAGTATTTGAGAGACTTTGGGTCCTAACTTTTGGTGTGTTTTGCATATTTACAATCATTTGCTAGGTTTTTGTTATGTAGATTTTCCTTAGATTGAACACGAAACGGTTACCCCAAGAACAAAACTTTGTTCTTGGGGCGAATCATTTTGAATTTTTTCATGTGGAGCTTAATAAGCATATATAGTATAAATATATATACACACACACACACACACACACACATATGTGTGTGTATGTTATACTTATTGTGCTATATATGTGCTATTTATATATACGTGTGTGTGGGTGTATATATATATGTGTGTGTGTGTGTGTGTGTGTGTGTGTGTTTGTGTGTGTTTTCTTAAAATAAATTCTTTTTTTCTTAAAGGGATATTCCCTTACTATTCCCTTACCAAAGTAGCTTATTACAAATTCAGTTTCATGTTTACATGTACAATAAACCGAAAGGTTGTTGATTAATTAATTGATTAATTAATTGATTAATTAAGCTATCCTTGCATGTACTCGAAAAAAAACAAAAACAAAAAAAAAACTCACAAGGAAAAAACAAACAAGAAAAAAAATAACAAAAGAGTTATTCCTTGTAATTCCACTGCCAAGGGTATGGGAACTTTCATTTAGAAACTTCAGCAACACTTCATAATGCATAATTTTGAAAATGTTGGTGAATGGCCAATAGCCAGTTGTAAATATAAATTAATGAAAGGTCAGATTTAGGTAAAATAGATCCTTAAGAAAATAGCTGACAAAGAGAACTGCAAAAAAATTCAATGCTGCTTTTTGTCTTTGTTTTTTTTTTTTTTTTTTTCATTTTTGTTGTTGAGTTTAAACAGCTCAAAAACAACAAATTCATGAACATGGACCTTGAACAATGACTGAATTTTCACACACAGTATCGGTAATAATCGCTACATAAACACATTTTTCTGCTGCAGATGAAGACGAACCCTCTCCCCACCCTCCTCCCATCCTCTTCCCTGCTTGCTTGACTGGGGTCAAAGAGCCCATTGTTGTACTTAGAGGCCAAGAGTCCTGTATCTATTGTCTGTGACAGCTGAAACTGTTCTTTACATTTGCACATTTAACTGCTCCCCCTCCTCTGTCTCCCCCTTCTACCCCTTATTTTACTTATTTGGAATGGAGTAGATGGAATTCCTATTGGCATCACATTCAAACCACAAATAAAAATCTATGGTACATAGATGCAAACAAGGAAGTCCACGGTTTCAAAGTGTATCACCTCATTTGGTATGTATTTCAAACTATACTAACATCAAGACAGTCATTGCAAAAATAACACACTAACACACACACATTCAGACCCAAAGAACATCTGATTTGTTGGTGCACATGCCATACCATGAGTGGAAAACAAGAATCATGAAATTACTCATTGGAAAATAATATGTTTTAAAGTTTCCTCTTCATATTAATATCTGCAAAAATCCATATAAAACATTCTTGTTGAAATCTGAGCAACTGGACTTGAATTTCTTCACTTGAAGACATCTCTCATCCAGGAGGCTTCTACAGTTCTAATGACCTACAGTACATAAATGCCAGGGTTTTGTGCAGGTCTAGGTTATGGTGCCTTGTTGTGTAAATCGGAGCGTTGATATGCAGGAACTTGGTGTAAGGGGGTTGATATGCTAATGGGTTGTCAGTTGTTGGAACAAAAGACCAACTTAGTGGGATTACCTGGACAGGAATGTAAATAGGTAAAGCTGAACAAAGGAGTGAAACCTGATGGATCACATGAACTCACATGAACTGAGGCTGGTGTGGAAGTTATTCATGTGACTAGTTCTGGTTGTGGGTCTTTCCTGGTTCTTTGGAGGGTGCAGATGGGCCTGGTTCGTGTGTGCAAATACGTCTTGGTATTGATCTCAGTACAGTATTGTAGTCCAGTTGCCAAGACAAGATGATTTAGACAAGAATTCACCGGAATTGACATGGATGACTTAGAACTTCAGCAGACATATAAAAGATCCAGGGTAGAAGTGAGAATAATGTAATGTAAAACTCAATAAAGTGGACTAAATACATTACCTAAACATAAGTAGAAAACTAATGAACAAATAAGTTTGGGAAAACACAAATTTGTCTCTGTTTGCAAAAGGCATAAAGCTGTAATATTGCCTTGGCTGCATTGATAGGTCATTGACAAGTTTTTGAGTGATAGTTATGGAGCAGTCATAGCCAAAAGTCTGCACTGCTCACTGACAACATTCATGGGCTGTTATTTGCATTGATTTCGAATTTCACTTAAATTAAACAAGGACCGCACTATTCTGGTTTAAATTAATCCACGACAGTCCAAGGGTTTGCTGATATGTTACTTCAGATTGACTAGTTCCAGACTACAGATACTCGCACTTAGGTACCATATTTTCCGCACTATAAGGCGCACCTAAAAGCCTTTAATCTTCTCAAAAACCAACAGTACGCCTTATAATGCGGTGCGCCTTATATATGGATCAATATTGAGCTGCAAGAGGTCTTGCAACTATGGGAAGCAGTCGCTGACTATTTTCTCCCATAAAAGTAGCCCGCAGTGCATGCTGGGATATATGACTGCGCGAAGCATGCATTTTCATCTCCATTTGTGTCTGGGTGTGTGCGCGCGTCGCCGAAGGAGCAGCGGTAAAAGCGTTAAAGGGGAATTCCAGTCCCACATTACTTATGTGTGTATCTTCTTCTTCTTCTTCTTCTTTTGGCTTTTCTCGTCAGGGGTCGCCACAGCGAGTCAACTTTCTCCATCTAACCCTACTCTCTGTATCTTCCTCTCTAACACCAACTACCTTCATATCCTCTCTCACTACGTCCATAAATCTTCTCTTTGGTCTTCCTCGAGACCTCTTGCCTGGCAGCTCCAATTCCAGCCTCCGTCTACCAATATATTTACTATCCCTTCTCTGTACATGACCAAATCATCTCAGTCTGGCTTCTCTGACCTTCTCTCCAAAACATCTAACATGTGCCGTCCCTCTGATAGCCTCATTCCTGATCCTATCCATCCTGGTCACTCCCAAAGAGAACCTCAACATCTTCATCTCTGCAACCTCTAGCTCTGCCTACTGTCTTTTGGTCATTGTAACAGTTTCTAGTCCATACATCATCGCTGGTCTCACCACTGTCTTGTACACCTTTCCTTTTATTCTGGCTGATAGTCTTCTATCACATAGTACCCCTGACACTTTTCTCCACCCATTCCAAGCTGCTTGGACCCGTCTCTTCACCTCTTTTCCGCACTCTCCGTTGCTCTGGACTGTTGACCCTAGGTACCTGAAATCCTCCAGCTTCTTGATCTCCACTCCCTGTAGCCTCACTGTTCTACCTGAGTTCCTCTCATTCACACACATATATTCTGTCTTGCTGCGACTAACTTTCATTCCTCTCCTTTCCAGAGCATACCTCCACCTCTCTAGATTTTCCTTTACCTGTTGTCTGCTCTCACTACAGATCACAATGTCATCCACAAACATGGTCCATGGGGATTCCTGTCTAACCTCATCTGTCAGCCTGTCCATCACCATTGCGAACAAGAAGGGGCTCAGAGCTGATCCCTGATGGAGTCCCACCTCCACCTTGAACTTCTCTGTTACCCCTACAGCACACCGTACCACTGTCTCACAGCTAGCATATATGTCCTGCACCAGTCTAACATACTTCTCTGCCACTCCAGACTTCCTCATACAATACCCGAGCTCCTCTCTTGGCACCCTGTCATATGCCTTTTCTAGGTCTACAAAAACACAATGCAGCTCCCTCTGGCCATCTCAGTACTTTTCTATGAGCATTCTCAACGCAAATATTGCATCTGTAGTACTCTTTCTTGGCATAAACCCATACTGCTGTTCACAGATGCTGACTTCTGCTCTCAGTCTATTTTCCACTACTCTTTCCCATAACTTCATTGTATGGCTCATCAACTTTATCCCTCTATAGTTGCAAAAATTCTGCACATCCCCTTTATTCTTAAAAATAGGCACCATCACACTTTGTCTCCATTCTTCAGGCATCTTCTCACTCTGTAAGATCCAGTTGAATAATCTAGTCAGAAAATCTACCGCTGCCTCTCCTAGACACTTCCACACCTCCACAGGTATATCATCAGGACCAACTGCTTTTCCACTCTTCATCCTCTTCAATGCCTTCCTCACTTCATTTTAACTAATTTGTGCTACTTTGTGGTCTACAGTAGTCACCTCTTCTACCCTTGTCTCTCTTTCATTTTCCACATTCATCAGCTCTTCAAAGTACTCTTTCCATCTTCCCGTCACTCTTCTAGCATCTGTCAATACATTTCCCTCTCTATCCTTAATCACCCGGACCTGTTGTACATCCTTTCCATCATTATCTCTCTGTTTCGCCAACCTGTATAGATCATTCTCTCCCTCCTTACTGCCAAAGTGAGCATACAAGTCATCAAATGCCCTTTGTTTTGCCTTTGCTACCTCTATCTTTACCTTACGTTGTATCTCCCTATACTCCCTGTCTGTTCTCTTCAGTCCTCTCAGTATCCAACTTCTTCTTTGCTAACCGCTTTCACTGTATGTACTCCTGCACTTCCTCATTCCACCATCAAGTATCCTTATCTACTTTCCTTCCAGATGACACACCAAGAACTCTATTACCTGTCTCCCTGATAACACTAGCTGTTGTTGTCCAATCATCTGGAAGCACTCCCTGACCACCCAGAGCCTTTCTCAACTCCTCCCTGAAAACCATAAAACACTCCTCCCTTTTCAGCTACCATCACTTTGTCTTCTGCTCTGTCTTTGTCCTCTTGATCTGTCTTGTCACCAGAGTCATCCTACTAACCACTATCCTATGCTGTCTGGCTACACTCTCACCTACAACTACTTTGCAGTCACTGATCTCTTTCAGGTTACCTCATCAATACAAGATGTAGTCCATCTGTGTGCTCCTAACTCCACTCTTATTAGTTACCCTACAACCCTGCGTTCCTGTCTTTTCTGGAAAAAAAAGTGTTCACTACAGCCATTTCCATCCTTTATGCAAAATCTACCACCATCTGTCCCGCTGTATTCCTATCCTGCATACCAAATCTGACCATCACTTCCTCATCCCCTCGATTGTCTTCACCAACATGCCCATTGAAGACTGCTCCAATTATCAATCTATCATCTCTGAGGATGTTCTGCATCACCTCATCTAGCTCATTTCCAGAACTTCTCCTTCTCCTTAAACTCACATCCCACCTGCGGGGCATAGCCATTAATAACAATGAGTATTACACCTTCAATTTCCAATGTCAGACTCATAAATCTATCTGACATTCTTTTCACCTCCAGAACATTCCGAACAAACTCCTCCTTCAAGATAACTATTACCCCATTTCTCTTCTTGTCGGTACCATGATAGTACAACTTAAAGCCTGCTCCTAAGCTTCTAGCCTTAATAACTTTCCTCCAGGTTGCCTGGACACATGGTAAATCCACTTTCCTTCTTTGCATCATGTCGATCAACCCTCTACCTTTTCCTTTCATAGTCTCAATATTCAAAGTCCCTACTCTCAGTCCCAGACTCTTGCGTCGCCTCTTCTCTCTCTGCTTCCAATCATGCCTTCGTCCTCTTCTTGTTTGACTTACAGTGGCCCAGTTTCCATTGGCTCCCTGCAGGTTATCGGTGCACCCGGGGCTTGATGGTTTGATCTGTTTATTATGATTGATTTGCATGTTCGATTTTGGAAAAAGTTTTATACCGGATACCCTCCTGATGCAACCCTCTGCATGTATCCGGGCTTGGGACCGGCTTAGGGAGACACTGGCCCGTGCCACTCTGAAGCTGAATTGCATTACCTCGTCTATACAAGATGTAGTCTACCTGCGTGCTCCTACCTCCGCTCTTATAAGTTACCCTATGTTCGTGTTTTTTCTGGAAAAAGGTATTCACTACAGCCATTTCCATCCTTTTTGCAAAATCTACCACCATCTGTCCCTCTGCATTCCTATCCTGGATACCAAATCTGCCCATCACTTCTTCATCCCCTCTATTGCTTTCACCAACATGTCCATTGAAGTCTGCACCAATTATCACTCTCTCATTTCTGGGGATATTCTGCATCACTTCATCTAACTCATTCCAGAACTTCTCCTTCTCCTTAAACTCACATCCCACCTGTGGGGCATAGCCACTAACAACATTGAGCATCACACCTTCAATTTCCAGTTTCAGACTCATAAGTCTATCTGACATTCTTTTCACCTCTAAGACGTTCCTTACGAACTCCTCCTTCAAGATAACTCCTACTCCATTTCTCTTCTTGTCAGTACCATAATAGTACAACTTAAAGCCTGCTCCTAAGCTTCTAGCCTTACTACCTTTCCACCTGGTCTCCTGGACACAGAGTTTATCCACCTTCCTTCTCTGCATCATGTCGACCAACTCTCTACCTTTTCCTGTCATAGTCCCAATATTCAAAGTCCCTACTCTCAGTCCCAGACTCTTTCCTTTCCTACTCTCTCTCTGCTTCCGAACACGCACTCCTCCTCTTCTTCTTGTTCTTCCCCAAAATGGCAACTTTCAGGAGACATGCTTACGATGCAGAGTTTAAACTCAAGGCAATCGGTCATGCAGTAGAACATGCAGGTCATGGCAACTTTCAGGAGACATGCTTACGATGCAGAGTTTAAACTCAAGGCGATCGGTCATGCAGTAGAACATGCGGTCATGCAGTAGAGCAGCAGCGAGAGAATTCGAAATTAAGGAATCAATGGTGCGGAAGTGGAGGAAGCAAATTTCAGAGGAAACAGAGATGGCTGCAGTTACAGGACAAACTTGAACAGTGGGTAGTTGAACCGAGAGCGGCATGTAGAAGAGTCGCTACAGTCACTATTCGTATGGAGGAAACAGTGCTGCCTAGCGACATAAACATCAATGAATTTGGAGGCAGTCCTTCTTGTTGCTTTTGTTTTACGAAACACTTTGAACTATGACAAATGGAGTTTGTAATACATTGTTTTCAACGAAGGCGGCGCAAATTCCGGTGAGCTACCAGTGCGTACAGTACCCTATTGTGAATGCACTAACTTGTTTTGGGAGTGAACAGAATTGTCAGAACGTTGGTTTGTATTCTATTAATTAAGTTTGTCTGACTTATCTGACTGTTTTGTTGACATTCCTTTTAGGGCAGCTCAATTTAGTGGATGCATAACGCAACCGCAGCTACAACTGTAGCCTCTATTATTTTCGCCATACAATGCGGTGCACCTTATGTATGATTTCTTTTAGGCCATTCATTGAAGCTGCCCCTTAAAATCTGGTGCGCCTTATGTGCGGAAAATACAGTAATCAGAGTCAGATCAGAAAATCAAAATCAAATCAACTATATACACACAATGCAAAGGGGAGGGTTCTCTGACATGTATTGGAAATCTCAATATAAACTTTAACTGTGTGTGTGTGTGTGTGTGTGTGTGTGTGTGTTTTGAATTGGAGTTTGACCACTGATCTTGAATGGAGAAAAGAAAAAGGAAGTGTTAAATAGTGAAAATGTGAGAGGATACTTAAAAAGGAAAATATTTAAAGGTAGCATATAACTGAAAAATCCAATATACAGCACTTTGGCCAAAACCAAAAACAAACTGTAGTAATTACTCACTTTGAAGTGTTGTCCCTCATGTACAGTAACACAATTGCTAGATCTACTATTCCTTTATTGCCTTTTAAAGGTACAGTGGAAAGATATTGAAATGTTGTTAGAAAATAACAAACAAAAAAACTGCCATTGCTGCCAAACCAAGACCCCTGTTTGGACCAGAACACATGACCTGGGGAGACCTCTCAACAGGTATGAGTGGAAGACATTAACCTTTGAAAGGTCTTCCAGATTACAGTTCAGGTGGCAAAGCCCTCTGCAACTGTGGCAGCAGCAGCATCCAGTAGCTCCAACCAAGGCAGTTGAACAAGAGGGGAAAAGACCATGACCTGAAGATGTTTAGTGGTCAATCAAAGAGGGTTGAGAGCCGGGCCTCACCTGGCATCATGGAAAGAAAAAAACTAAAATGAAAAAAATAATTTGAATGGTTCTATATATTCAGTGATTTGTACTATAAAGTTATTTTCAACCTAACTTCACCATTTTTACTTGTTTTTTTTTTCCAAATTGCTGAAAAAAATCACATTTAGCGTTTAAATATGAAGAAGAGCCGTGTGGTGACGCGGCAGCCAGCGGAGCCCACTATGGATAACTGCACTGCCATCCTATGCGGCTGAGACCGTATTGCTGTCTCGTGGATGTCACTATTAAAATTTTTAAACACTTCAAGCACTAACACATGAACTAAATTTCGGTACTTTAGCTGATGTGTATAATTTTTTTCGTCAACAACTTTGACGTGTTTCTTGTGCCGAGTGTTCGTGCCGAAGCACGCAGTGACGGGGCCTCATGGTAAGGGGCACTGGTTATCCCAGGGATCCTTTTTGCTACTCGGCTGAAGAATAATAGAATTTGCAATAGCAAGCTACTGTAAACACATAGCAAGTCAAGTGTAGCCATCCCGTCATTTTTTGCTCTTGCTTGGCTTTGTTTCCAAAATGGAGGATTACATAGCTAAACTGAAAGAATTTTCTAACTGGACTTTCAGTCGAAGCAGGAGATAATAAGTAAGGGAAGACCGACGCCGGCGCTAACGGAATTGCCTCTTACTAGGAGATGTAAGACTCAGTCTTTTCAAATGGAGTAGTACACTCGAAAAGGCTGGCTGTGTGGGTGTCCGGTAAGAAGTTTTCTGCTTTTCCTGCATTCTTTTCTCAACTTCTGACAATCAAACATGAGCAGTCGGCCACTCACATTCAAAGTCAAATCTCGCTAAAAACATTCGGGATGTTCAGGATAGATTTGGCTTTGAATGACCAGCAAAGACTCAACATCAGCATCCGCAATGCTAAGGTAAAGGAAAACCGCTCAGTGCCGCTCAGCGTCGCATGGACTTCAGTTATAAGTAAAGGTAAGAGATAATGACGTTTTTTTTTTAATGTACCTTTTTCTATGCTACAGTTTGTATATGTAAAGAATGCTGATATGATATTTTTAACAAAACACGTTACCCGCTGCCAGTAAAATGGTGAATACGCTACTCCGTGGGGTTCATATGTTTCTAAATCTAACTGATGACGTCAGTGCCTCATCAGCCATGAACCTCACCGCACATCACTGATCAGGATCATATGCCATTGTGAATTAAAATATCTATTACAATGCAATTATCATTCAGAACTGCTAAACTAAAAATAGTTTATACAAACAACTTTTTACATTTCCAGTACAGCTCAGGGACCAGCTCAGACGACCCTTATGAATGACCCAGACATGGGTCACTGGGGCCCCACCCTGGAGCCGGGCCTGGGGGCAGGGCTTGATACTGTGTGCCTGGTAGCCGAGCCTTCACCCACAGCCCGAAGGACTGACATGGGTCCCACTTTCCCTGGGCTCACCACCCACAGGAAGGGCCATGGGGGCCAGGTGCAGTATGAGCCGATGGTGGCCAGAGCATGGGACCAATACTCGTCCCAAGAAGCTGGCTCTTGGGACATGGAATGTAACCTCTCTGGCGGGGAAGGAGCCTGAGCTTGGTGCGCAAGGCTGGGAGAGTCCAATTAGATATAGTGGGACTCACCTCGACGCACCGCGAGGGGTCTGGGGCCAGGCTTCTCGAGAGGGGCTGGACTCTTTTACTCTGGAGTGAGAGGCACTGGGCGGGTTTGGGCATACTGATTGCCCCACGACTAAGTGACTGTACGTTGGGGTTCAACCCAGTGGATAAGAGGGTAGCCTCCCCCCACCTGCAGGTGGGGAGCGGGTTCTAACTGTTGTTTGTGGCCATAACCCAAAGACAGTTTAGTTTGCCCACCCTTCTTGGAATCCCTAAAGGGGCTGCTAGAGAGCACTCCTACTGGGGACTCACTCTTCATACTGGGAGACTTCAATGCTCACGTGGGCAATGACAGTGCAACTTGGAAGGGCGTGACTGGGAAGAATCGCCCCTGTGATCTGAACCTGATGGGTGTTTCATAATTGGATTTCTGTGCTTCTTACGGATTGCCTGTAACAAACACTATGTTCAGGCATAAAGGCACTTCACACCAACGCACCTTAGGCCACAGTTCTTTGGTCGTCCTTGTGGCCATGTTGTTGGACTTCGGCCACATGTTCTGGACACTTGGATGAAGAGAGGGTGATCATCACCTGCTGATGAGTTGGCTCAGATGGTGGGGAAGGATGCTGGTCAGACCTGGCAGACCTAGCTGACCCAAACATAACAAGGGTCTGCTGGGAACATGTGGCAGTCCCCTGTCAGAAGGAGTTTCAACTTCCACCTCCGGCAGAGCTGCAACCACATCCCAAGGGAGGCAGGGGACATTGAGTCCAAATCGGCCATGTTCCATGCTTCCATTGTAAAGGCAGCAGACAGCAGCCGCGGCAGTGAGGCGCTCAGCATCTATCCGAGTGGCAGCCCTCAAACCTGCTGGTGGACCCAGGCAGTGAAGGATGCTGTCGAACTGAAGGAGTCCTACTGGGCCTTTCTTGCCTGTGGGGCTCCATAGGCAGCTGACAGGTACCAGCAGGCCAAGCGGAACACTGTGTAAAGTCAGAGCAGGATACTGTTGACCTGAACTCGATAATCAATGGCAGGAATACTTCCGAGACCTCCTCAACCCCACTGAAATTCTAGAGAGGAGACACCTATTTCTGGGGCCGAAGTTACTAAAGCGGTCAAAAAGCTCTTCAGTAGCGGGGCCCGGGGCTGGATCAGGTCCGCCCTGGGTTCCTCAAGGCTCTAGATGCTGTAGGGCTGTCCTGGCTGACAAACCTCTGCCGCACTGAGTGGATGTTGAGGACAGTGCTGCTGGACTGGCTGATCGAGGTGGTGATCCCCCTTTGAAAAAGGGGGATTAGAGGGTGTGTTCCAACTACAGGGGGATCACATTTCTCAGCCTACCTGATAAGGTATATTCAGCGATGCTGGAGAAGAGAGTCCACCGGGGTCATTGAACCTCAGATCCGGGAGAAGCAGTGTGGTTTTCGTTCTGGTCGTGGAACAGTGGACCAGCTCTATACCTTCGGCAGGATCCTCGAGGGGCATGGGAGTTTGTCCAACCAGTCTAAATGTGTTTTGTGGATCTGGAGAAGGCATTTGACCGTGTCCCACGAACAATCCTGTGGGGGGGGGTTCCGGGAGTATGGAGCACCAAAGCCCATTATATGGGCTGTTCTGTCCCTGTATGATTGGTGTCGGAGCTTGGGCCACATTGCCAGATGTAAGTCGAGCCTGTTTCCGCTGAGAGTTGGACCCCACTGGAGCTGCCATTTGTCACCAATTCTGTTCATCATTTTAATGGACAGAATTTCTAGGCCCAGCCAGGGCATCAAGGGGATCTGGTTTGGTGGCCACAGGATCAAGTCTCTGCTTTCTGCAGATGATGTTGTTTTGTTGGCATCATTAGGCCCTGATCTCATTCTCTCAATGGAGCGGATGTGACGTAGCCAGGATGAGGATCAACACCTCCAAATCTGAGACCATGGTGCTCAACCGGAAACGGGTGGAATGCCCATTCCAGGTCGGGGAAGGGGTCCTGTACCAAGGGGAAGAGTCTCAGGATGTTGTTCACAAGTGAAGGAAGGATGGAGTGGGAGATTGACGGGCGGATCGGTGCAGTGTTTGCAGTGATGCAGCCCTGTCTGTGGTGGTGGAGATGGAGCTGAGCCAGAAGGCGAAGCTCTCAATTTACCGATCAAACTATGTTCCCACCCTCACCTATGGTCATGAGCTGTGTGTAGTGACCGAAAGAACAAGATTGCAGATACAAGCGGCCGAAATGATTTTTTTCCGAATGGTCTCCCATAGAG
>NC_141301.1:6082500-6312500 GCF_037954325.1 Fistularia commersonii
GAGAGAGAGGCACAACTCCTTGTTGATTGGTTAATGGTTGTCCATTTATGTGCTGCAGCGGCACTAGTTCTCTCAAAAGAAGTGTAAGGAAATATCAGTAAGGTCTATATATAGAGGGAAATGATGAGGGGGGAAAAAGAGGTGTGGAAGATGGAAAGAATTTGATAAGTGAAGAAAAGTAATCACGGATGGGTGCATGAAAATGTTGTCATATCTTAACAGGATTATCTTTTTAGCTTTTAAATACATTAATACCAAAAAACAAAAGCCTCAGTTAATTTCTTACAACTTTGTTGGGCTAACCACTGTGTCATCATGCTGGCCTCCTTTTGTTGTGCCTTTATAAAAATTGTCTTGTGCTTTTTAATGTTAATGTTCAATACTGCGCATGCACAAAGGGGAGGTGGGGCTTGAGCCAATCCAAGCAGACAATGTGTGGGAGGGGTTACACCATGGACCAATCAAAGGTCAGTGAGAGGGATTAATCAACCAACCATCTTTTTGGATTGTTCATAAAAAGACAAGAACCCAGAGAAAATACACAGAAAGAAATGCGAGAAGAGGATGGGGGTTGGAAATTTCCTCAGAGGTAGAAAATTAAAGAAATTACATGCTTTTCCCCTCCTCCCAACAGCTGGGCTTAATTTGCCACCCACAACTATTTCTCACTTGAATATAAATGTCTTCTTTGGCCCATTTGAAGAGTGTGTTCTGCGCAAGAGCATCAAACACACGTGCGCATGCAAACAAACGGTTATGGGTACAGACACAAGTATAAATTGCCTCTCAAAACAAAACCTTCTATTTATTCTTTGTAGTTGTTTTGTGTGTTTCTCTTTTCATGGCAAAGGATCCTGTGAAATTAATTTCTTATTTCTTTCCAATCAGGGCTTAAATTCTGAATGCACCTCAGAATGGTCAAACACAAACACACAAACACACACACACAAAAACACATATACACATATACACAATCAACAGCAAATAATCACAGTATCTTACCAGGATAGAAGTCTTTGGATTTTGAGAGTTTAATTGTGGCTCCAGTTTCTTTCTGCAGTTGGACAATGGTCTGACCTCCCTTTCCGATGATTGAACCTGCTGCGTAGCTGGGAATTAAAACCTTCAGGAAGTACTCTCCTTCCTCTGCAGCAGGAAACAAGAAACAGGAAGTCAGAAGGCTTTGGTGATTGCAGTTGTGGTGTATTTCGACTTGGAAAAAAAAACAGAACAACATTACAAAACACTGCTTGCACCTCTAACCTCATGCTTACCTTGTCTGTGGACATTTTTTAATATTCTTAGTAGTAGTTTCATATATATTTTTACATTTGATTTTGATATTTGAACATCATACATGAGTATAATGTTGTAAATGCATGTTAACTATTAACAGTGAGAAAGAGTAGCTCCATAAAAACCACAACAACACAGTGGAGGATTTTGTCAGTTTATCTACCCTCAACAAGAACCTCCACACAAAATCCAACAATTAACAACAAATGAGGACACATGTGTAAGTCAACTAATTTTTTTCATAATATGACAATTTCCTAGTGCCTTTAGCACCCAATTTTTCTCTGCACATTAATTTGTATTTATAAAGCTTTTTAAGTTTTACCATACTCCCTAATCATATCCAGTCTGATCAGAAGAGAACATTAACACGGGCTTAATATATGTTAATTTTAATTCTTGAGTTCATATCAGCTAGATTTTGCTAATTTACTACAGTTATTTAATTGTTCTACAAATGTACTAATGGCCATCACAAAAAGAGACTATATATTATCATATTATCATACATACAGTTGTGTTCTTTTTATACAAAAAAAGCCAACACATTTTTTTTAAATGTCTGTTTGCAGTCTTTGAATAGGCTAGTATTGAGTGAATGTGGGGTCTAAACTTGTGATTTATGAAAATGTTTTGTTTGGATACATCCCAAACCCCTGAACTATACATCTATGAATACAAATTAATTGTAGCTGCATGTAAACTGAAAGCCATGATGAATGAATAGACGCAATGACCCAAAGTATAGGCTTATGAAGTACAAGAATTTTAAACAAGTCAATTTTGACCCTTTTTTTTTCTACAGACTGGACTGTAGTCTGCTGCTGTTCTGTCTTGAAAGTAAGTGACTTTCCTTCAGATATTTTCTTTTTGCCTTGTTCACAAGATACTACCTTGTTCAGGAGATACTTACCTGCCTTTTGACACATTCACATGCAGCACCACCAATACAGAGATGTACCAACAGCACAATGACTCTACCAACTATTCCTTTTGTTGCTTATGGGCGTGACATTTTTCATACACTCACAATCTGTTTCAAAAGTCACAGTAGACTTAACTTTTGAACCACTACTAGCGTGAGAGGTTGAGTAGTACCAGAAAGGTACATTTATACAAATCATTCTGTAACCAAACAACTGGAGAGGGGTTGGACTCTCCCCTTTCCTGCGCTTACCCAGGTAGAAGGGACTTGGGAGATATGGACTTTTACATGTCCCCAGGTGGATACTGTAATATGTGTGTGTGTGTGTGTGTGTGTGTGTGTGTGTGTGTGTGTGTGTGTGTGTGTGTGTGTTGTGTGTGTGTGTATTTATCCCTCTGTCTGAACGACAGTTTGCAGGTCCAGTTACTGTTTCCACTGTTTTACACCTAGCCCTGCCCCCAATAGACTACATTGATTCACTCATTAATACAATACCTCATCCATTCACTTACTTCCGTTGCTGCTGTGAGCAGCTGTTGTCTGCTGCTAGTTTGCAGCCGAAAGGATAGGATAGGATAGGATAGGATAGGATAGGATAGGATAGGATAGGATAGGATAGGATAGGATAGGATCGGATCTAACTTTATTATCTCTTGGGAGAACCTTAGGGAAGCTATGGACACCATATATATAAATATATATAACCATGTAAATAGGAACATATTTGACCAAGAAAGAATGTCTTTTGCTATGTTCACTCTTGTTTTCTAAAAATCCATTGCCACTCTAAACAAATAGAGTATAGATTGGAATACTACACAATTTCAATTTTGTCTGCCAGTTAAATTTTTAGTTGTTAGTTGTGTTTAAATAAATTTAATGCAGGTGATTAATCAAGAGGGTGACAAGAAAACAAAGAGAATATTAATCAAGAGGATAACAAGAAAATGAAGAGAATAATTCATGTAAGGTCTTTTTTTTAAAATATTTAGTCTTGTCTGTTTCTTTTTTGTTTGTTTGCTTTGTTTTCATAAAACGGAAAAAACATTTATGGCCTTACCTTTATTTGCATACTACTTACTTCCTTCTCCATGAAAAACTCTACTTTTGTTGTAAAAGTCGTCCTAGTTTTTTTATTTGTTTTATCCTATGTTGTCTATAGAAAGAGGATGGAGTGCCGCAGAGTACTGTCTGCCTCAACGCATGACTTTTTTCTGCAGTTACGTCTCACACTTACATTAAAGAAATTACAAAGACTGAAGAAAGGCAAGGGGTATGATATATATTGGCAACATGCCGTGAAATAGAAACAAGCAAATGCCACACAACCCAATTGTTGAGAAATTGTGCATTTAGACAGGAGGGGAGGCTTGCCGCTGCTGTATCTTGGGTTTCTGTCCACTTTTTGATCGGGTAAACCGCAAATTCACGGATGTAGAAAGAAGAATATTTTAAAAATGGTTGCAATCCTACGGATAATACATTTATGACAGAGATCAGTGGACAATTATTAATATTTATTTATATTTAATACTTATGGTATCATTATTAGTCTTTTTTATTTTTTTCCCCCTTTGACATGCCACCTCTGTATATATGTATAATTATTTTAATTGATGAAACAAAATCAATTACATTTTTACTGCAATTCAATATTTTACAGGAGCAAAATGACAGACCACAGACAAACCGATGAATGGGGGAAACACATTTTTGTCTCTCTCAACTTTGACTGTTTTATGTCCCTTTCTTTACCATCCAGCTGCTGGATTCGTCCTGACATTGCCTTTCTGTACAGCAAAAAAAAAAAAGCTGAATCAATCTTAAAACCCCTATTTTTTTACCAAGAAGATTGGTCAATAGTTTTCACCGATCCAGCATTACTGACCTGCACATTAACTCCAACATGTCTAATGTTGAGGTGTTAACAACATGTGGAGGTGCCCCTGTGTTAGGCACCTCCCTCCAGCATAAAGTGCAATTATGTTTATATTTCCAAACAGTTAATGATAAATAATCCAATAAATAAATGAAAACATCACTGAGCAAACTCGGTCATTGCAAAATGGCACATAACAGCTAGTCAACTGGCTAAAAATGTTTTATGAAAGATAATGGAATGAACATGGTAATAATAAAAGAATCATTTCTAATTTATTGCTATTTGCTATGGTGATACCAACTAATGTTGAAAAAGAATACATACAGAGAATAAAGAACAACTTTTAAATTCTAGATTAATTCTAGATCTAGGTGTTAATCTTTAAAAATGAAAAAAAAAAAACATTCATTACTACTTCTATACTACTACTATCCTGCACTTAGGGTCATAAGGTACTGGTACATATTCCAGCAGCCATTGGGTGGGACCAGTATTTTACATGAGTCCTATAAGAAGTTGAATTACATTGATGTTTTTTACGAGGGGTCATGGACAGGCATTTCATAAAGAAAGTCGACAACCCTCTCTGGCACATGCGTAAACTGCCTCGTAGCAGCTTAAGCAGCCCACTTAAATTACACTCATCCTTGCACCTGCACCTTGTGAGATGCACACCAGGCTGCACTCCAATCTCATATTGCACTGACACTGTTCTATTGCACTGTTCATATGCATATCTATAATCGTATTTATAATAATGTTTACACTCTTCCAATCAGCACACATTCAAATGCACTGCAGACAGCAAAGTAAGACTTTCACTGTACAAGGAAACACGTTTCTCCACAGTACATTTGAATCTCTTGAATCTTGTGTGAGCGAATCTGGTGGATTTTTTTTTTTTTTTTTTTGCAATACCTACTGCTTTATAAACTGATTGCTGCCCAGAATTGTCGAGATTTTGTCAGGTGCCAAGTGAGCAAGATCTGTTTCAATATAAGTTGACCTTGACTTTAGGGCCTACCCACTCTGTCAATAGAGTGTGGTCTGTACACATTGAATCAACAGAGTTGCTGGGGCCACATTGACCAGGGCTGAACTCGACCAGTGTCTGGCCATTCTACACTATACACCCAAAGGGTATTCAATCACCCATTCAAAAAATCGGAATCAGGTGTTCCAATCACTTCCATGGCCACAGGTGTATAAAATCAAGCACCTCGGCATGCAGACACAAACATTTGTGAAAGAATGGGTCGCTCTTATGAGCTCAGTGAATTCCATTCCATGTGCAACAAATCCAGTCATAAAATATCCTCACTAAATATTCCAAAGTCAACTGTCAGCTGTATTACAAGAACAAGGAAGTGTTTGAGAATGACAGCACCCCAGCCACGAGGTGGTAGGCTATGTAAACTGACTGAGCGTGGTCAGTGGAACTGAGGTGCATAGTGCGAAGAGGTTGCAAACTTTCTGCTGAGTCAATTGGTGCAGATCTCCTAACTTCATGTGGCCTTCAGATTAGGTCAGGAATAGTGTGCAGAGAGCTTCATGAAATGGATTTCCATGGCCGAGCAATGCAATGCAAATTGTTGGATGCAGTGCTGTAAAGCAAGCTGCCACTGAACTCTAGAGCAATGGAGATGCGTCCTCTGGAGTGACAAATCACGCTTCTCCATCTGGCAATATGAATGACGAGTCTGGAAAATGGTACTTGTCTGACTGCATTGTGCCAAGTGTGAAGTTTAGTGGAGGGGGAATTATGGTCTGGGGTTGTGGGAGCTGGGCTTGGCCCATTAGTTCCAGTGAAATGAACTCTGAAAGCTTCAGCATACAAAGACATTTTGGACATTTCCATACTCCCAACTTTGTGGGAACAGTTTGTAACTGGCCCTTTCCTTTTCCAACACTGCTGTGCACCAGTGCACAAAGCAGGGTCCATAAAGACATGGATGACAGAGTCTGATGTGGATGAACTTGACTGGTCAGCACAGAGTCCTGACCTCAATCCAATAGAACACCTATGAGATGAATTAGAGTGGAGATTGAGAGTCAGACCTTCTCGTAAGTGACCTCACAAATGCGCTTCTGGAAGAATGGTCCAAAATTCCCATAAACACACTCCTGAACCTTGTGCACAGCCTTCCCAGAGGAGTTGAAGTTGTTATAGCAGTAAACTTGGACCCTATTGATTAGGAATGGGGTGTCACTTAAGTTCATATGCAAATCAGGCAGGTGAGCGAATACCTTTGGACATATAGTGTATATATATTCCAAATTAGGGCGAAATATAAAATCATATAACAGCAAGAGTAGGACATCGGAGCAAGTGCTCATTTCTAACCAAGATTATCTTTGAGGACCTGAAAAATTCACTGGTTACTTTATAATGATGCAAATTTTCAACAATAATTTTATAAATATGAATTGGATGGTCATAAAAAAAAGAAACATTATTCAATTTTAATTGGGTTATCAAGACTTATTGTGCTGTATACAAAAAAAGAATCAATTTAAATGATAGGTTCATTGATATAACATCTGGGTTAGGCGCTTCACAGGTAAATAAAATGGTAAAAGTAAATAAGTGAAACATACTTTACGTTGAAATCAAAAAAAAAAGGAAAGGAAAGGAAAGGAAAGGAAAGGAAAGGAAAGGAAAGGAAAGGAAAGGAAAGGAAAGGAAAGGAAAGGAAAGGAAAGGAAAGGAAAGGAACACATTTTAAATTGTAACTGAAACATGCCACACATTTTATCTTAAAATAAAATGAAAACCAAATAATAAGCTAAAATAAAACCTAATAAATTAAGGTTATGGGTGAGGTTTCAAGGAGTAGACGTAAAGAAGGTGGAGGATTTTAAGTACCTAAGGTCAACAATCCAGAATGCGAAAAAAAAGGTGAAGAGACATGTGCAAGCATGTTGGAACAGACTCACCAGGACTTAACTTGGGCCTGATGTGGGCCATACTAAGGTTGATCAGTTAAACTGAATTAGAGCCAAATTATAGAAACAAATATGAATAAGGGTAGGCCAGATCTGGGACAAGTATTCATTTCTAACCTCTAAGATTAAACTGAAAAATACATGCATATAATTTTCTACTTTTTCATTAATTTATTTTAGGTAAATACATAATAGACCAAGGAAAAGGTAGTCTATGAGTAATATCAAACGTTATTACTAGATGACAATGTAGAAAATCCATTACAGCAGCAGCTGCCAAGCTCTGATGCAAAGAAGGTAAGGAATTTTGTTGTTCTAGAAGACCTTAAAATTCATCAGTTTACAACTATCCATGCACAAAAAACATTACAGTTTGTTTCTAGCTTCATGAAGATCGTAAGGATCATAGCATCATGTGAAATAATTTTCTGTGGGATATTTGTGTTTTTATATTGGAGGATACATTCTTTCATAGAATGTCTTCACTAGTTCTTATAAACTGTCAATCTAAAGAGAGTTCTGAAGTAAAAGGAAGAATAAATTAGAATTGATACATTACAAAAATGAAAAGAAGTCCAGATAGGAATAGAAGAGTTAGCAAAATGATACCATTTGTTCAGGCCCATGACTGACAAATGCTTTTCTGTCTGTGAACTGTTGTTTATTTTGTGTTTTGTAAAACAATAACTCTATTCATGCCAAACAGATATAGTCTTTTTTCATGGTGCAATTGTTTAGTTGACTATGTGATTTTTCTAACTACTTACTGATGGATTATTAACAACTTTCTAATAATTCCTGGCAGGTTTCTCATTAAACATTCATTCATTCATTATCTGCTCTTATCCTGCAATCATGGTTTGTTGGGATGCTGGAGCCTATCCCAACAGGTCTCTAACATATTTATGATGTGAATAGGTGAAATGCTGTTTATTTAGTTATTTATTTATTTTTAAAAAACAGATACTCTGTTAGCAATGCCAACAGCCAGAGACTGTTAGCTATTCACAGTAAGCAGCCTAACAGAAAACTCCCCCTTTGGTATATGTCTGTATGTGTGTTATTGTTCTCTGTGTTTGACGGAATACAGAGGAGGGGACTCAGCTCATCTTCTTTGGTCGAGCACCCCTTTTCACTCCCTCATTGATATTTATGAGGCCACGTGGCCAACCAGCTCCTGCCTCAGTGCGGCCAGGGTTTTACTCAACCAATCATGTGCCTCCCACATTAGAATAACTGTCACAACTTGCTATCACCCCACCCAGCACAATGGCTTCTTCTTTGCATTTTTTTTTTTCCTTTTGACTTCAATTAATTTTCTTAAAAAAGAAGAGGTCAGAAGAGTAGGGGGAGGACAGCGTTTGCTGTAAGCAATATCTAGTGTATTCAGTGCACAACATTTGCCACTTTTTCTCACTATACAAGAAAATTAATGAACGCAAAAGTAGGCAATGCACCCAAGAGGGGTTAAGCAGAAAAAAACATAAAAGTTTGAAAAGGGATTCATAAGAATTCTGGTCTTAATCCATAGTTTGGCACCCTTAAACATTATTTGAACCTCTTTTCCATAGAAAGGAAAAACCACAAAACCCTTTGGACATCTAGAATAAAGATAACACTGCTTATATCTTTTTCTACCTTAATTCGCTGCTCAAAAATATAAAGGGAACACTAAAATAACATATCCTAGATCTGAATGTATGAAATTTTCTTATTAAATACTTATTTACATAGCTGAATGACCTAACAACAAAATAATACAAAAATTATCGAATTTTACCCATGGAGGTATGGATTTGAAGTCACACTCAAAAGTAAAGTTGAAAAACACACTACAGGCTGATCCAACTATGAAGTAATTTCCTTAAAACAAATCAAAATGAATCAGTGTTGCTCCCTAAGTGTACAGTTTCATTTCACAGAAGTGTTACTGACTTGGAGTTACATTGTGTTGCTTAATTGTTCTCTTTATTTTTTTCAGCAGTATATATTAAACACAACTATACTTTGTTGCATTTATGAAATCAATTAACTGTATCTGAGCAAACAAAATCTTATTTCCACATGAAATATTTTGGGCTCTGAGATAATGAGTGAAGATTACTTTTTAAGAAATTACTCAACGTCTACTTAAATCTTCCTCATATTTAGGACAAGCCATGATTATTAAAATGCAAAAGCAACACATAAAACAATTGACATATTTTAATTATTGTTTGATTATGTATAAGTGAATATCAAAAAGCTTAATATAAAAGAAAATACAAAAAACAGTTGTCTATTTCAAATATTGATTATGAATATATAACAAATCTTTAAAAAGACAAGACATCCCTTTAAGTTTTTTTTGTTTCTTTATTCAAGGTCTATAGACAAACAGATTTCCCGACTAATTTCCGACAATTTATTCAGTTATTTCCACTTTTTACATCTGAGGCTGTTGACACAGCTACCAACAACTGGTACAAGACTGATTGTAATAAATATTAAAATGAATTAATTAAATAGATCACATGTATAAAACACCTGGGTCATTTATATATGTATTTAAATATATTATCTTCTTTATTTTAGCTACTCCATTCAGGGGTCGTTAAAGGGAATCAACTCCTCCATCTAACCCCAATCTCTACATCCTCTTCTCTCACACCAACTAACTTCTTGTCATCAATGGATGTTGCTCTATCCATAAATCTTCTTTGGTCTCCCTCTATGCCTCCTGCCAGGCAGTTCAAACATCAGCATCCGTCTACCAATATATTCACTATCCCTCCACTGTACATGTCCAAATCATCTCAGGCTGGTCTCCTTGACCTTATCTCCTGAACATCTAACATATGCTGTCCCTCTGATGGACTAATTCCTAATCCTGTCCATCTTTGTCACTTCCAAAGAGGACCTCAACAACACCATTTCTGTTGTCTCCACCTCTGCTTTCTGTCCTTTCTTCTTTTCTTCAATGCAGCTGTCTCCACACCATACAGCATTGCTGGTCTCAACAAAATCTTGTACGCTATTCCTTTCATTGTGGACAATACACTTTTAACACTTTTATGACACACTACCACTGCAAGTTTTGTCCACCTGTTCCTATGTGCTTGAGCTTATTTCTTTGCCCATTTTCCACACTCTTCATTGCGCTAGACTGTTGGCCCTAAGTACTAAAATCCTCCACCTTGTTTATTTCCACTTCCTGAAGCCTCAGTATCCCACTTGGGACCATTCTGTCTTGCTGGGGCTAACGATCATTCTTCTCCTTTCAAGGGCATACCACCTCTCTTGATTTTTCTCCACCTGCCCCCTGCTCTCACTCCAGATCACTGTTATCTGCAAACATCATGGGCCATAGATATTCCTGCCTTCTGACCTAATGTAGCAGCCTGTCCATATGTGTGTATACACAAACATACACACACAGATACATATATGTATGTGTTATACTTTTATAAATTGATTGTCAAATGGTCGTGTTTTTTTCATTTTATTCCCAAAATGTAATGAATTGTGTGTGCAAGATGCTTGTGTGCTTAAAACCTTTGAAGAAAGTGATTGAAAGGTACTTTAGGATAATGATCTTCAATGTTTCAAATTTCCTCTGCCTTTTTTAAAGGTGGATGCAGATTAAGCTGCAAGGTTGAAAATAATAATACGAAAAGACTAAAGGGAACTCCTCGATAAAAATTACTCCACATGCACTGGAAAGCTCCCTGGTTGGTTTTGCTGAACAAATATTTACAATTAGCTAATCACATACCGCTGATGAAAATGATGTGATTAAAAGGATGGACCATCTTTATTTCATTCGGATGGGGGTCAAGAAAGGGTGGGAGATTATAGGGGGGGTCAGTGGTAGCTCTGATTGTACTATGTGATAGTGTGCTTGTGTGTGTTCAATAACTATCTATTTATTTTGATTCATTCAGTGAAGATTTAACTTGTGTCAACACAAATACCCTCTTTCTCTCCCACTGACCCTCGAGCCCAAAAAACATTTTAAAAGAGAGGAGATATTGAAAATTACATGTTATATGTATGATATAGCCCCAAGACTCTGTTTTTCCTTATTTCACTGTTATTGTGTTTCATATTGTCATATCTTCAGTGACATAATCATGCACTAATTACTGCTTATGGAAAGACTCTCATATTATCTTTTCTCGGTTTCCTATGAATTAACCTTCACAACAAGGTGTCCTCTGTGCACACAAAACCAAGATACGGTGCACTGGGAGGTTTGGTGCTTGGAATGCTTGGAATATTTTTTACCCTATGTTTGCTTCCTTTAGGTAATATTATTAGGGAGATCTCCATACGCGTTCACTTCCATGCAGATAACACCAAGTTATAGTTATAATTGAAGCCAGGTGAAACCAGGGGATTTACTTGAGAAATTCCAGAAGAACATGAAAATCTTGATAACTACCATTTTTCTGTTGCTTAACTGATATAAGTCAAGAGTCGAAACTGAAGTTTTCTGTCATAATATTTGAAAGACTTCTTAGAGCCCTACCACCCAGTCAGATCACCATACACCCAGAACGCAGGTCTACTTTCAGTCTCTAGAGTCTCTCAGAACGGGGATTTTAGCATTCAGTTACCAAGCTCCTCATCTATGGAACCATCTTCCAATCTTGATCTGGGAGTCGATACCCTCTCTTTGAATGGGCTTAAGACATTTCTTTTTTGGAAGACTTATAATTAGTGGTACGCAACTCCTTCATTATTCTGCCATAGGCTTACTGTGCTTAGGGATACCCCTTGATTCACTTCTCTCATTTCTCCCACTCTTCCTATCCTGTCTGCACTTGTGTCCAATAATAACCTCATATCGCCTCCCAAGTCCTTGGACTCTTTCATTGCAGGGCCCATTGCTTGACCTACTGTAGCAGTCATGCCAGCCACTCACACTTTGTTATGTTTTCATGAAAATCAAAGCTATCATTGCATTATTGTAAAAATTCATTCACATATGTAGCCTTCCAATTTATTCCAATTCACCTTCTGACTGTGAGAGGAAACCAGACCATGTGACTGTTGAAACTCACGTTATTATTTGTACAGGTTAATTTGTGTCTGTCCCTCCCAACCTTCATACTCCCCTGTCCATATCCCACTCTTTTATTCTATAACTCCTTCACTCTAATTCCTATAAGACCTTCTCTCTCATTTTCGTTTTCTACCCCTTCTTCTTTTGGATTTTCCCTTCAGGGGTCGCCACAGTGAATGAACGTTCTCCATCTAACCCAATTCTCTGTATCCTCCTCTCTCACACCAACAACCTTCATATCCTCTCTCACTACGTCCATAATCTTCTTTTTGGTCTTCCTTGAGACCTGTTGCCTGGCAGCTCCAATTCCAGCATCCGTCGACCAATATACTCACTATCCCTCCTTTGTACATGACCTAACCATCTCAGTCTGGCTTCTCTGACCTTCTCTCCAAAACATCTAACATGTGCAGTTCCTCTGATGGACTCATTCCTGATCCTATCCATCATGGTCACTCTTAAGCGAACCTCAACATCTTCATCTCTACAACCTCTTGTTCTGCTTCCTGTCTTTTTATCATTGTACCTGTTTCTAGGCCATACAGCGTCGCTGGTCTCACACCTATCTTGTACGCCTTTCCCTTCATTCTGGCTGGTAGTCTTTTATCACATAGTACCCCTGACACTTTTCTCCACCCATTCCAACCTGCTTGAACCCATCTCTTCACCTCTTTTCCTCACTCTCCGTTGCTCTGGACTGTTGACCCCAAGTACCTGAAATCCTCCAACTTCTTGATCTCCACTCCCTGTAGCCTCACCTTTCAATCTGAGTTTCTCTCATTCACACACATATATTCTGTCTTGCTGCGACTAACTTTTTTTCCTCTCCTTTCTAGAGCATAGCTCCACCTCTCTATATTTTCCTCAACCTGTTCCCTGCTCTCGCCACAAATCACAATGTCATCTGCAAACATCATGGCTGAACATCCCCCTTATTCTTAAAAATCGGCACTATCACACTTCGTCTCCATTCATCAGGCATCTTCTCACTCTCTTAGATCCTGTTGAATAATCGAGTCAGAAATTCTACCGCTGCCTTTCCTAGACACTTCCACAACTCCACAGGTATCCCAACCAGCTGCTTTTCCACTCTTCATCCTCTTCAATGGCTACCTCACTTAACTTTTACTAAGATCTGCTACTTTGTGGTCTACAATAGTCACCTCTTCTACCCTTGTCTCTCTTTCTTTTTCCACATTCAACTGCTCTTCTAAGTACTCTTTCCATCTTCCCATCACTCTTGTAGCATCTGTTGATACATTTTCCTCTCTATCCTTAATCACCCAGACCTGTTGTACATCCTGTCAATCATTATCTCACTGTTTTGCCAATCTGTATAGATCATTCTCACCCTCCTTACTATCCAACCGAGCATACAAGTCATCGTATGCCCTTTGTTTTCCTTACGTTGTATCTCCCTGTCTGTTTTCTTCATTCCTCTCAGTATCCCACTTCTTCTTTGCTAACCGTGTTCTCTGTGTTTCCTCCTGCATTTCCTCATCCCACCACCAAGCCTCTTTATCTACTTTCCTTCCAGATGACACACCAAGTACGCTTCTAACTATCTCCATAATAACACTAGCTGTTGTTGTCCAATCATCTGGAAGCTCCCCCGATCACCCAGACCCTTTCTCAACTCCTCCCTGAAAACCATTCAACACTCCTCCCTTTTCAGCTTCCACCACTTTGTCCTCTGCTCTGTCTTTGTCCTCTTGATCTTTCTTGTCACCAGTCATCCTACAAACCACTCACCTATGCTGTCTGGCTACACTCTCACCTACAACTACTTTGCAGTTACTGATCTCTTTCAGGTTATCTTGTCTATACAAGATGTAGTCTATCTGTGTGCTCCTACCTACGCTCTTATAAGTTACCCATGTTCCTGTTTTTTTTTCTGGAAAAAAGTGTTGACTACAACCATTTCCTAACACTACAACCATTTCCATCCCTTTTGCAAAATGTACTACCATCTGTCCCTCTGCGTTCTTATCCTGTATACCAAATATCTGCTCATCAATTCTTCATCCCCTCTATTGCCTTCACCAAAATGCCCATTGAAGTCTGCACCAATTACCACTCACTCATTTCTGGGGATATTCTGCACCACTTCTTCTAACTCATTCCAAAACTTCTCCTTCTCTTCAAACTCACATCCCACCAGCGGGGCATATCCACTAACAACATTGAGAATCAAACCTTCAATTTCCAGTTTCAGACTATCTGATCTATCTATCTGAAGTCTATCTGATATTCTTTTCACCTCCAGAACGTTCCAAACAAACTACTCCTTCAAGATAACTCCTACTCCATTTCTCTTTTTGTTAGTACCATGGAAGTACAACTGAAAGCCTGCTCCTAAGCCTCTAGCCTTACTACCTTTCCACCTGGTCTCCTGGACACAAAGTATATCCACCTTCCTACTCTAGATCATTTTGACCAACTCTCTACCTTTTCATGACATAGTCTCGATATTCAAAGTCCCTCTTCTCAGTCCCAGGCTCTTTCCTTTCCTCTTCTCTCTCTGCTTCTGAACACACCATCCTCCTCTCCTTCATTGACCTACAGTAGCCCAATCACCCCTGGTACCCTGTAGTTAACCGGTACCAATGGCGGTCGTTTTTAACCCTGTCCCAGACTGATCCGGTATGATTTGGTTATTATAGCTGATTCGCATGTTTGGTTTTGGCAAGTTCTTTTTAGCTAGATGCCCTTCCTGACGCAACCCTCTGTCACGAGGCACGGGGCGAACTCGGGCAGGGAACCACACCTCAGAGCAGAAATCTAGATCAAAAGCGCTTTATTGCGTTGAAACGGCAGGTAGGGTGTCGCTGGTAAGCCCCTGGCCCCGAGACAGAGTTGCACAGGGCTGGGTCTCACCAGGACGGGTTGTAGGCAGGGCAGGTTGCAGACGGGACGGGTTGCAGACAGGGTGGCAGACAGGACAGAATCCCCCGGCCACCATGGACTCGGGGAACCACACTCACCCAGGCCGGGGGATTGTGGCTCTCAGACCACTGCGGAGCCCTGCCACGACCGGACCCCATCCCTGCCACGACCGGACCCCAACCCTGTTACGACCGGACCCAGTCGGCCGGTGAAACCTCTGACCCTTACCTCGTTACGACCGGACCACGTCGGCCGGTGTAACCTCTGACCCCTAACTCGTTACGACCAGACCCAGTCGGCCGGTGTAGCCTCTGATCCTGTCTGCAACCCGTCCTGTCTGCCACCCTGCCTGGGGCCCGTCCTGTCGGCAATCCGTCCTGTCTGCAACCCGTCCTGTCTGCCATCCCGTCTGCAACCGTCCCGCCTGCAACCAGTCCTGCCTGCAACCCGTCCTGCCTGCAACTCCTCCCGTCTGCAACCCATCCTGTCTGCAACCCGTCCCGTCTGCAACCCGCCCTGCCTACAACCCGTCCTGGTGAGACCCAGCCCTGTGCAACTCGGGGGCCTCGGGGCCAGGGGCTTACCAGCGACACCCTACCTACCGTTTCAACGCAATAAAGCGCTTTGGATCTAGATTTCTGCTCTGGGGTGTGGTTCCCTGCCCGAGTTCGCCCCGCGCCTCGTGACACCCTCTGCATTTATCCGGACTTGGGACTGGCTCAGGGAGACACCTGCCCATGCCGATGCCGCCCTAAGGCTGCATTTTTCTCCCAAAAAATTTTCTCAATTTTTCTCCAACTGGTCTAAATCAAAAGCACTGAGGTCGAATCTGTCCATGGTTTCTGCATGGTAAAAGACAGTTTTTCCTTGCCACAGTAGAGGAGTGCTTGCTCACTGGGGAATGTTGGTATTCTGTAAATCATTTTGAAGAGTGTGATCCAGACTTGCTCCACATATATAGTTTCATGAGACCACAATGTTGTGATTTGGCACCGTGCAAATTAAATCTGATGTGACTTGACTGATATTGGTTTCACACAATATCCTGCAATAATTGGAAAAACCTAAACAAAAATGAAAGCATTAGACAGAATTTTAGTTAAACATCATCCTGGTTTTTATTTTAATCCATTATATAAAACAAGCAAATAACCAAATAAGTATTTTTTTTTTTATATGTATACCAACTGGTCTGACCTTCTTATCAGTCTTGCATCCTTATGCCACTATTCAGCCATTATAAAACTGAATGCTGACATTGGGCGCATTAGGGTCAAAGAGCATCCAATCATGGGTAATATGTGAAAGAAATTACAGGATTGGAATCAAACAAGCATGAGGATGGAGGTGACAGCTCTCAAACAATATCAACTTGAATCATCTGGGTTATGAGGAGAAGTTAAAGGGTGTTAGATACTATTTCAAAATGTCAGACAGTACAGCAGTTGCCATACCATAACAAACAGGAGCCCTGAAAGTTAAAATTCTCCTCTGCATTTGGGTACAACTTGTTACTGCCGCATTGATCCCATATTTAAGAACATTACAGTTATTAAAAGGAAACAGGTAGAAGATCTTACCATGACTGTCATTGTCTTGGTGTGGGAATACAATGCCTTCAGTTTCAAATAGGGGCTGCCGGAAGGCCACTATAGAGAGAGGAAGCACAAGGGATATGGGGAGGGGTTGCGTGGTATCAACTCGTCATTCAGAAACAGCCATCAGTTGAAACCCTAAGAGGACTTGGCAGAGCCTGGATTCAACTTGTCTTTTCAAAGGAGGAACAACATTACGGGCTTAATAAACATAATTCCAAATACAAGACAAGATTTGTGTGTATGTGTGTGTGTGTGTGTGTGTGTGTGTGTGTGTGTGTGTGTGTGTGTGTGTGTGTTTGTGTGTGTGTGTGTGTGCGTGCGTGCGTGCGTGCGTGCGTGTGTGTGTGTAATTAGACGTGTGTATATTTTATTTAGAATTTTGGTTTAATTTTATGTTTTTTTTTATTTGTTTATTTTGATTTGGTTTGGTTTGGTTTGGTTTGGTCAGTCAATTAAAGAGTACATAGAACAATTAACCTGAATCCACTATCCAATTTTGGATAGAGGAAAGAGGGAAAAAACGCCAATCCCACACCGTATTCCTGCTTTCCTTACTGGATAACACGAGGTCAATCAACATTTAAATACTGTTCTTTCGTTTACTGGAATCTCAAGTACATTGACCTGATACTTTTCAGCTACAAAATTCCTAGTTTTTAATTGCAATAGACAGCACCATTATACCCCCAATCAACACCTCAAGTTTTACTCAAATTAATCTGGATATGAATGTATAGTATAGGTTATAATACATATTTTCAGAATTATGAATAATTCACATATAAAGAATTGTATATTTGTAAGAATTTGTGATGAAAAATGCACACTGAAGCTATGATCTGAAGCTGTGATACGATAAGAGTCTCTTTGGTACACTACTCACTTTATTACCACCATATCAACCTTTAAATTTGCATTAACACAGGATAATTTTTTAAACAAAACTACAGTTTCACCAGAAATCCATGCCCAAACTGGATGCTGCTTTTTCAGAAAGGTAAAACATTTGAAAATGATACAATTGTTTCACAACTGCAGGATTTTCATGGTATCAGCTACTACTGTTCTATCAATGTTATTGTCTTTCCTTTTTATATATGTTCAATTATTTTTGTTTTATATTTGATTTTTTTGATTTGTTTCTTACATTCAATTCAATTGGTTTTAAATGCAGTGTGTTTCTGTGATTTTACCAATTTTGATTTTACTTTAATTCTACTTACAAAGGTATTTATTTCAATGTTCTCATTAATTAGGTTTTAACCCTGATTAAATCATAAAGTCATTCTGGGAACTTAAAAAGCTTGTATATAAATAAGGATTCGCTCCTCTCTCTCAATCTGTTGAGTCAAACTGCATTAACTGATATTTTATGTTCTATCTCGATAATGAAATGGCTAGACCTCCACTTCTATCTGCGGGAAAATAAATCATATTTATTCATTGTCGGAGTGATGTATCATATTTGGAGAAAAACCTCACATTTCATGATAAAACACATTGAAATATGAACATTTTAATCAGCTACTTTATAAAAATCTGTGTGCATTGTATCTACAAAAGATAAATCATGCTTCAGCATATTCAGTATAACAGGCACCGCTGATTCCCTTTGATATCTTATCCTCGTGACTGTCTTCAAGCATATATTTATGTTCTTTTCAAATCTGAATAAAAGGCCTTCATTTTATTAACAATAGGTTTTCAGGACTGAAACAGGACTGAAAAAATACATTATAGATGGAATATAAGAATGAAAATAATTCAGTTTGAAATGGATTTCTTTAAAAAAAAAATACTGTTTGTACATTGACTAAAGGAGAATTTTAATAATCCATGATTTTCATGCTGTTCAAACTGTCTACATTTTGTTGCTGTCATTATTTCAGTTGAAAACATAGCAGCAAGATATACTGAATCAGAATCCCTTTTCTTTTCCGACAGTCAAATATCCTTATATTTTTTTCAACCGTCTATTGACCCAGTAGTCTTTAAAACACGAATTAGTGCTTTTCAGTTAGTTACACATCTATTTATTAAGTCAATGTTTGGCAATAACCATTTAATAATGTCATTAAACTGTGAAATATGAACATATACATCTGACTGTAATTTCCAGGATTTTTTTTATTTACCTAGCCTAACCCTTACCCTAACCCACCCTCAACAATCTTAATGTTTTTACATCCAATCATATTCATTCATGTACGACATATTGCTGACTATGTAGAAAATAAAATCAGCACAATTTCCGAAGAAAAACAATTTCAATATTTGTACAAGCATTTTCTATGTGCTCTCAAGTTGTCACCTTTAAGATTTAAAGGACACATCATTAATCCAAGTTTCCCTCACATCCACTTTAAATGGCTTATTTTCTATACAATCTCCTTATTTTTGTTTACAAATAGAATCGTCTTCAAATAAGAATATAAAATGGATATTTACAAAAAGTTAATTTGTCGTAATGGTCTCCATTATTTCTAAATATAGCAAATCTAGGCCATGAATTTAGTCTGGTCTGTTTTGACTAAATAAAACACAATATTGTTCTGTGTGTTTCATGGGGCGATAAGGATAAAAGGCCTTCTGGGGGGAAATTTTGAATGTTCTCACCAAAAGCAGTCAAATATTAACTTTTGCCAGCAGGAAATACAAGTAGGACCGATGCAGAATGTTAACATCCTCTTTCCATATTCCCCCTTGATTAAAATAAAATGAGAGTAAATCCTCACAAAAAATCTACAGCTCTGCACCCTTTTCCCATTTCTCCTGCCTGCTCAGATGATGCCCCACTCTGGCCTCGTGTTTTGCAGTAAAATACTGACGATGTGGCGCATGGAGATTGTAATGATGAGAATGCTTGACGCATGACAAAATGTAAATAAAATACTGATAGCTATGAAGACATTTCCATATTTCATCAAACCAGATAACAATGGAAAATCTACAAAGAAAGAAAGAAAGAAAGAAAGAAAGAAAGAAAGAAAGAAAGAAAGAAAGAAAGAAACCTAATAAAAGTGTAGCTCAGCTGTAAGTAGTAAAAAAAACAAGATCTATAGCCACTGCAGCGACCCACGCGTACGGCGGATAGCGTGTTTGTCCGATTTGTGTCAATTATATACAGCTTGTACACAAAAGAGGCACCGGTGGCTGATGTGTGAGATTATCACAAGGTCACCCAATAGCTGGGGGATGAGCTCGTTTGCACCAGCCAGATCTGGCTTTCGCTTGTTTACGTTCTTGTTTTCTGCTACGACATGGTTGCGACAGCTAGGCGAAAATTATCTTCAAATAATACGAAAAACATCAAATTTAACTGAGCTAAAACATTACTGAAGGAGATATATACCAAGCTCGCGTGTGTGTGTATGGGGGGGGGGTCTTTTCCTTCAGATCCCTACCCCTCCATATCTCTGTCTAAGGCCTTTATGGTCCAGCTCACCGCCCACGCGCATAAAATGCACCTAAAAACAGGTTATTGCGCACAGACAGCTCGACGGAGCGCGTGTGTATTTGTTTGAACAAGGTGCACGCTACTGTCCCAAGTCTTACCCCCCGTATTCGTTCGTTTGGTGCTGCTGGCCTCCGTCGGCGTCTCCAATGGTCTTTTGCGCGAATCCGGCGTCTCTGACTCCATGTGCGGCTGCTGGTTGTGATGGTGAGGATTTGAGAAAATCCCATTTTGCTGAACAGCTCCGCCGGCCATCATCTTCGAGTCTGGATGTTGCGTTTGCGCTTAAATCCCCACTTGTTTTCAAGTATTTGCTTCCGTTCTTCTTTCGCTGTTTCGCTTTGGGGCTGAGTCCTCGGGAAGAGAAGCAAACTGGGCTTGTTATGGAACGGAAGGAACGCTTAATTCTTTATCGGCGATGGGGGCGGGGGGAGTGATTGACTGCGTCTCTACGGAGAGATGCTGTGGAGCCACACGAAGAGGGTCAGCGAAAGGGGATAAAAAGAATCCCCAAAGCTGCTGAGAAAAAAACCGTGTAACGTGGGCCCGGGTCAATCGTCCATCAAAGCTCGTATGTGGATAAGAATATGCGTGTCATTTCGCTTCAGCCAGACAGAGAAAATACATCACACGATGGCGGCGCTTCCCTGCAACGCAACGGAGCAATAAACAAAAAAACGAACAAAATAATACCAGCGACGGGGAATGGATAGTTGAGACAGCGTCTTTGTGCATTTACGTATATAAATGAATCAAATTTTGGTGGTATTTCGCGTTGCAGGTACGTTGAAGAGAAACCCCGTGGAGGAGGGTGGAGGTGCGCAGGGAAAATAAGCTCCTCGCACTGAAGATGCTGCAGTCGTACGTTTACAGCATCATCAGTCCGTTCACTGGCTGCTGGAGGGTGTGCTTGGGAATTGCTGACGTCACGTTTTTGCAAGCTGCATTCAGGGCCATCGAGGAAAATCAGCACCCACTGCGAAATCAAGGCGTTTTTTTAGTGAGTGAGTGTGCCTCATAAAACGTGCGTGTGTTTAGTATTTAGCAACATTTTAGAAGGCACTTTTTTAAATCCAATTAAATATCGTTTTATGGAATATTATTATATATTTTACCCTTTTTTGCCAAGTTCAGGGCAATTTCTAACTTTTTGTGAGTAACACGGTGGAAAGTTGGATGAATTGCTTATTTCAAGGGGACCAATTCCTACTCATAAGGACTGTTCTTACATAAGTTATTTCTTGCCAATATATCAAATTTTAAAATTTGCAACGTTTTGTTGCCCTTTTTAAGAAAATTGTCGTTTGTATGTATCTATTATTAATTTTATTTTCATTTTTTTCTCTTAATAGGTACATATCTTCTTTCAAAGTATGTAGATCTTTATTTCTTTTTACTTCCACAGATAAAGAAAATGCTACCACCAAACTATATTTTTAATACTGTAGTGTTTTAGTCAAGGAAAACACCTGATTGACGGTTAAAACGTCTGTTTAATAAGCAATAGCTGTTGTTGGCCACAGCCACGCCACACAAGCCTGCAATACAACTAACAGTTCCCGCTCAATTCCAGGTAAAAAAAACAAACTCAGAATTCCATTCACACCAAAATCACACAGAAAAAAAGCATCCACATAACCCCCAACATTCGTGACTCTCTACGCTATCCCCCCCCCTGTTGTGGAGTCCTTGACCCCAGGGACAAAGTATATGAGCCTCGGCAGCACACGTCTTCTCCTCCTTGGTCGGCATCTCGGCGTGGTATCTTGGGCCCGAGTTGTTTCCCCAACTGGACTTGTGGATAGTCCCGGGCTTGCAGGCAAGACCCTGCTCACGTCACTCTCTGAGCTGGTTATCGGATATGGTCCCTCAGGTGTCCCTCAGGCCCCCCCAGGTTTCGCGGAGCCCCTGTAGGGTGCCAGCCACTCCCGGTGGAGTGCTACCTTGCGCCCCCGGGAGAGTAGCTGCATCCGATAAACCGCCTCCCCAGTGCGCTCCAGGACAAGACATGGCCCCACCTAATGACTGTCCAGTTTGGGGCATGTGCGCCTCTTGTGTTTCAGCACATAGACCCACACCAGCTCCCCAACTGTGAAGTGATGTCCCTTTGCGTGCAAGTCATAATTCTTTTTCTGGCGTACGCCCGCAACCTGCAGTTGCCTTCCGAGCATAAGCGTCTGCTGAATCCAAGCGGTCATGCAGCTACTTGGCGTAGGTCGGACCAGCAAGGATGGTAGTGCATCTGGAGACCTTCCAAAGGCCAACTCCACTGGTGTTCTCAACTCCCTGCTCAACATGAGAACAGCAGATGTGCATGCAGAGGACTCCTGGATAGCTGTGCGGCATGCCATCCAAACAAGAGGTAAGTGCAGATCCCAGTCTTGCTGGTGGTCGGACATCAGTATGGATAACTGCTCCCCCAGAGTAGGATTGAACCTCTCCACCAATCCGTCACATTGAGGATGGAGTAGTGTTGTGCGGGTCTTTGTGATGCACGAGCAAGAGCACATTGTGGCAAACACTTTGGACTCATAATTTCTGCAATGGTTGCTTTGAGTGGATCCCGGGACTCCTAGCTGACTAAACATCCCCCGAGGCAGTGCATCTACTATTGTCTCTGCTTCCCGATCAAGCAGTGCATAGGCCTTGGGCCATTTTCTGAAATAGTCCACTCTACTGAAAATATAGCGATTGCCTCGCTCTATGCATGGCGATGGCCCAACGACATCTAATCCCACCCGCTGCATCGGCTCGCCCACTGGAAACTGTTTTAGGTGGGCCCTGGACTGGCCCCGTCGGCCTTTGTGAGCAGTGCAGAGGTCACAGCACTGACAAAAGTCCTCCACATCTCCTCTCATCCAGCCCCTGTAGAGGCCTAGCACAGGTGGCAGAGGGTCTTTGTCACTCTGAAGTGGCCTGACCCGGCAGAGCCATACATGGCTGCCATGACTGTCCCCTGCATTCCCTTAGGCAACACTATCTGCCATCTTTTCTTTCTAGTAGCTGGCTCCACGCATGCTCTCTGGAGAACCCCCATCAGTCGCAGATGTGTGAACTTAGCCCACAGTCCTTTTATCTTTGGGGAGAAAGCTGCCAACTCCTCCCAAGGGGGCCGCTACAGTGCTTCAACTCACAACATCACCGGCTGCAGATCTGGGTAGCTGCCCTTCCGCCCAGTCTTTGTCGTCCACTACCCTCAGCTCCCTGCTCACATTCAGCCCCTCATCCGGCTGCAGCACCAGTCCTTTTTCCTTCTCATCCCTGCGGTCACAGTGCCAACAGCCATCTGCTATGCATGGGCAGCGGGAAAGCGCGTCAGCTTTGCTGTATCTTTCTCCTGCATGGTGGGTCACGATTAATTCGTAAAGATGCAGCTCCTCCAACCAGCGCGCCAGCTGACCCTCTGGATCTCTGAATGTCATTCACAGAAGAAGCAGTCGTGGAACTCCATTAATAACGGCCAAAGCTGCTCCTGCTGTTGTGTGCCAAAGTTCTCTGCACTCCTTTACCATACCTCAGGCAGTGCTTTTGTTTTTTTTTCTCCTCCCAGGGGGGTACTTCCCAGGGGGTACTTCTACAGCCCCGGGCCCCAGCGCTGGGGGCCCCAGGGTGCCTGCAGTAACAGCTAGGAGCACGCGACCTGCTCTGGCCATTGCTGAACATCTGGGAGGGTTGTATCACAAGTGGCTTCCTGAGTATAGATACCTGAGCACAACCTCCGAGGTGATCTCCTCGAACACTGAGGAGATCATCAGGAAGTGACATTTGATGATGAAGGTCATGTGATGTTAGTAGCATAATCCTAACCATGTCCTATTACTCCGTCATTGAGAACATAATTACCTTCTCCTCCACCTGCGGGTTTCACATTCCTTGAGCATACTGTCTTGGTCTGCTCCATTCATACATTAATACACAGGACAAAGTGTTACCGTTCCTTGTGCTAAAATCTCAAGTAAAAACATGTCTAGAAACCCAATTGAGGCTGTAGGGGAGCTCTCTAAAACAAACAACAAGCCAGCAACAGCAGGCTACCACCCCACCAGCCAGACACCACCTACCTACACAAACGGGTACCTTCTATCATCAGTGCTTTGTCGAGTTAGGCTCCTTACACCTCAAGAAGGCTTGACAGAGAAAACCAGCATCCTGGAGCCAGTCTCCCCCATGCTGCATAGCAGTTCAAGAAGCTAACTATCTTTTTTTAGCAAACTCTCCAGCTACCATGCTTCCTCCATAGCCACAACCATTTAGTAGCTCGTTCTGCTGCCCGAAATATGTTACTGACCATAAGGTTCAGGCTCCGTCAGCCAGTGCCCAACTTGGTCAGTAAGGCAACGTCAGACTTTGCCACAAACCCACGACAACCCACCTCTACAGACTGCACCCGAGCCATTCAACCTTGCTGCAATTTCTCTGCTGTCATCTCAGCATACCTATCTGTTTTATGTTCACGAGCCTTGTCAACTTGATCCTCCCTGGGGACCATCCATCCATCCTTCCATCCATCTTCCCCCGCTTATCTGGAGTCGGGTCATGGGGGCAGCAGCTGTAGCAGTGTGGCCCAGACCTCCCTCTCCCCCGCCACATGGTCCAGCTCCTCTGGGGGGAACCCAAGGCATTCCCAGGTCAGCCTAAGCCATAGTGTCCTGGGTTTTCCCCATGGTTTCCACCCGGAAATACATGCCTGGAATCACCCGGAAATACATGCCTGGAATACTTCCCCCGGGCAGGTGTCCAGGAGGCATTTTGGCCAGATGTCTGAGACACCTCATCTGACTCCTCTCTATGCAGAGGAGCAATGGCTCTATCCCGAGCTCCTCCCAGATGACTGAACCCCTTACCCTTCCTCTAAAGGAGAGTCCAGCCACCCTGCGTTCTTCCAGTCACTACCCATAGCTCGTGACCATAGATGAGGGCAAGAACGTAGAGCGACCGGTATATTGAGAGCTTCGCCTTTTGGCTCACCTCCCTCTTTACCAGGACAGACTGGTAGAGAGTTTGCATCACTGCAGACACCGCAACGATCTGCTTGTCAATCTCCTGCTCCATCCATCCCCTACTTGTGAACAAGACCCCGAGATACTTGAACTCCTCCACTTGGGGCAGGACCTCTTCCCCAAGCCAGAGTGGGCATTCCACCTTTTTCCTGTTGAGAACCATGGTCTTGGTTGTGAGCCTTTCCAGTGAGAGCTGGAGACCTGATGAAGCCAACAGAACCACATCATCTGCAAAAATCAGAGACTCGATCCTGCCGCAACCAAAACAGATCGCTGCGACGCCCTGGCTGTGCCTATAATTTCTGTCCATAAAAGTTATGGACAGAATCGGTGACAACAGGCAGCCCTGTCGGACTCCTACTCTCACTGGAAACGGGCCCGACTTACAACCGGCAATGTGGACCAAGCTCCAACACCGATCACACAGGGACGTAACAGGGTTCGGTACCTCATACTCCCCCAGCACCGCCCTACAGGATTGCCCACGGGACACAGTTGAATGCTTTCTCCAGATCCGCAAAACATATGTGCCTGCTGGTACCTTTCAGCTGCCTCCAGAGCTCCACTGGCTAAAAAGGCCCAATAGGACTCCTTCTTTGGTTTGATGGCATCCATCACCACTGGAGTCCACCAGCCAATTCAAGGGTTGTCACCCCTACAGGTGCCGACTGCCTTGGGTAGTTAAACTGAACTGTTGTTGGGTGCATATACACAAACAACAGTCAGATCCCACCACCTGAAGATCGAGGAAGGCTATCCTCTCATCCACCAGGTTGAGCCGCAACGTGCAGGCGCCGAGACAGGGAGCAACTCCAGAATAAAATTCCAGTCCCTCTCGAGAGGCCTGGTTCCAGACCCCATGCTGTGCGTCAAGGAGGGTCCATCTGCATCTAGTCGTAATCTCTCAGCTTTGCGCACCTGCTTGGGCAATTCCCTGCCAGAGAGGTGAGATTCCATGTTCCAAGAGCCAGCTTCTACACCCAAGATCCCCTGCTCTGGCTATCACCTGACTCACACTCCACCCGACGCCCTTGGCCCTTCCTGTAATTGGTGAGCCCAGGGGAAGAGGGATCTTCGGGCTGTGCCCAGCCAAGCCTCCCGGGTGAAGGCCCGGTCACCAGGCACACACCACCAAGCCCCACTCCCTGGCCTGGCTCCGGGAGGGGGGTCTGGTGATCCGTGTCTTGACAAGGGAAAACTGGGTCCAATGATTGTCTTCTTCATGGGGTCTCTTGAACCACTCTTTGTTTAGTCCCTCACCTGGGACCTGTTTGTCTTGGGTAAGCCTTCCAGGGGCATAAAGCTCCCGACAACATAGCTCCCAGGATCACTGGGGCGCGGAACCCCCACCACCACAGTAAAATGGCAGCTTACAGAAGGGGTCCTAGAGGACCTTAAGTTCAATAAAATATACTATCCTCTCTACCCCAGACCATAGCAATAATTCAGGCTATAACTACAGTATATATGCTGGTACCACCAACTGATCATTAAGATCTGCTCTGAAATAATTGGCCAACCCCTTAGAACTCTCTCCCACTTCATTGTTTGGCACAAGCTACACGGTTCTGTATAGTTATTTATTATACAACCTTGCACAAAAGTACAGCCACTTTTTACTTCTACTCCTTTTTTTATCTGCATCTATATTACCTTTACTTTTGTCTATATTTGATCTTCTCTATTTTATATATGCTTGTCTATATTTATATATTCTTGTCTATATTTTATATATTCATCCATATACTTATTGAATGTTAACAATTTGATGCTGTTCTCCTGTGTGACTACCAATTGCCCCTCTGGGACAAATAAAGAATTCTGATTCTGATTCTGATTGTCGTCCAATTTTATACTCAGGATCTTCCACAGAGCTCTTTGATGGAATATTTCAGTACTTTTAGATTTCTGCTGTAGGTGGTCCAAGGTTTATCTCCACACATGAGGTTTGGTAGAATCACAGCTTGTAGACCAAAAGCTTTGTTTAAGGCCTAAGGTCTCAGTCATCAAAGAATCTCCATAGGCCCCACTGGTAAAATTCCAGATGGTTTACCCCGGAGTCTAGGTCGGGTTTGGATGTAAAAGACATGCCTGTTGTTCCCTTCAATGGTCAGTAGCCGCACGATGATTCAGGGAGTGCTCACAGGCAGGTAGCAAGGACGCGAGCGACTGCCATGAAGAGTGAGCTACTTCTGTAGTTTTCACATTCAGTCTTATCCCCTCCCTTGAATATGGTCACTATTTGATCATCCCGGAGCTCTGAGAAGAGCTCTTCCCTTTCCCAGATCAGGAGGAGCAGATGGTGGATGTGGTAAAGGAGCTAAGGTCCTTCTGCCTTTAAAATGTAGGCCTGTTGATCCTAATGCTCCTGATGGCATTTTGGACCTCAGTTATGGTGGGGGGTTCCCCAGTGTCTTCTCTGATGGGATTCCGGGGAATGCACCTGGCTGGTTCAGCTGAGGTGTTAGGATTCAGAAGTTCTTGTAAGCGCTCCTTCCAACGTGGATTGATTGAGTTATTGTTTTTTAAAAGAGTATGCCCATCTTTGAAGCGCAGGAGATTTATGCCTTGGTAGCTAGGGCCATGGACAGCTTTAGTGGCACTAAAATACCTCTTGTGTCAGCTGAACCTGCCAGTCTCTAGAGTTCTATAACCTTTTTCATCTGCCTCTCTGCTTCTTCTGATCCTCCTCTTCTTTTTTCGGATGATAGACATTGTAGAGTGGATGAGATGGTGGTCTATCCAGCAGTCTGTCATGGCTCTTGTAATTTTCATTTTGCAGTGGTTCAGGGCTCTCAAGATGACGTAGTCAATGAGAAGCCACTGACTGAAGTGAGGATGACTCCAAGATTCCCTGAATTTGCTTTTCCATCGGAGGAGAGTTTTAGTGATCATGAGGCTATGCTGGACAAACTTACCGAGGAGCAGCAGTCCACTGGAGCTGATAATGCCAATGCCCTCCCTGCCAATGGACCCCTTCCATAGGTGACCAATCCTTGCCTTAAAATCCCAGGGAAGGGTGATCCTATCCTCCTTGGGAATTTTTGACAGGGTTTCCTCAAGGCAGGTGCACAAGGCCTCTTTTTCTTACACATCAGAGTCTAAGTTATAGGTTTTTTACTACTGTTGGTTTCAGATTGTTAGCCACCATCAGAAAGATGGTCATGAAGTGCTTGCTGATGCCTGCATGAAGTTTGGAGAGGTGGTTACCAAGCCTTTTATTGATGGGGGAATCAACCTCCTTCATCTGCCTGGTGGGTTTCAATGAGAGCAGCTAGGTCAACATCTACATAGTTTGTCTAATGCACCCAGTGCACAGGGTGCGTGTCATGAGTTAGTGCTGTAGTCCAAGCTACTGCCACTGCCTAGCCCTCTTGTAAGGGTGAAAAGGAGAGCCAAGTGCATAACTTTCTTCCGGCAAACAGCTTCTCTACCACTAAGACTCCTACAGTGCTTCCTCATGGTAACACCTGGTATATGTGTCCCTGCAGACCCCTACAAAACTGTAGGGGATTTTGGAGCGGCAGTAGGACCCAGAGGCACAGTGTGCAGGCCTACCACATGGTGGAAAAGCCCTGGCACCCACCAACCACAGCCCCAACTATGGGTAAATATTCCCACTGCCGTGTGGGTCAGCCTATGCAGGCAAAGCCCAAGGGCGCACATCCTGACAAAAATGCAAAAAACCTCAAGGGCGGAGCAGGCTGGGGAGGTGGATGAAGGCTGCAGCAGAGATGGGTCCTGGTCATCTTGGACTCCATGCCATTGGACCCTGATCCAAACTTGCCCAGGACAATGTGGTGGCTGTTAGTGCACTAGATTCCTCACATTAAACAACTGCACACACAGGCATCCTCCACAATGGGAATCCCCCCTACCACCCAGGATTAAGTCCTATGCAAGCGGCAAAGGGGGCAGGTTTGTGTGTAATCCAAAAGCACTTCATCATGAGTGAGCACATCTGTGGTTATGCTCCAGATGATCACTGGGTCTTAGAACGATATAGATGAGGCCCCACGGCAGCTGCACCCATGACTATGCAACCCTGCCCCATTCAGGACCCACTCTGCTTTCTCGACCACATCTGGAATACTGCATCCAGAGAGAACACCATACTGCAGTCAGAAACAAAGATGCATCAACTTTGGACCCTTGAACTTTGATGGATAGTGATACCAGTGAAAGACCGAAGAGATGCCATCATCGCAAGAGAATTGCAGAAACTAAAAAGAGTCCACAGAAGTACAGAGCGATGCAACATATGGACAAGGTTGAGGTGGCAAAAGTCAAGCAAAGGGCACACAATGACTTGTATGTAAGTTCGATAGTAAGAAGGGGATGACTGACTAATGGTTGGCAAGGCAGAGATGTCAGGGTCTGACACGGCTGCATCAAATTGGTAATCTGCGCCAGCTGCTGCTAATTACCCGGCCCCATAAAGTGCAGCGGCATGCTCTGCTCGGGGCCGGGGAATTCGAGAGGGCTCGAAGGAAGGCGCGACTGGAGGTCCCAGGGCAGAAGGCCTGCCACCCTGCCTGCCACCCTGCCTGCCACCCTGCCTGCCACCCTGCCTGCCACCCTGCCTGCCACCCTGCCTGCCACCCTGCCTGCCACCCTGCCTGCCACCCTGCCTGCGGCACCCTGCCTACCTAAATAAAGCGCTCCAACCCTGATTTCAGCCTTGGCGGTGCGGTTCCCATTCCAAGTCCGCCCCCCGCCCTGTGACAAGAGAGATAGATCGGGCAAAGTTTGCAGCATGTTAGGGTGATTAAACATGGAGAGGGAAATGTATTAGTGTGCTCTGCTTTTAACTGTGTCATCCAAATTAGCATTAAAATTGAAAGCTTTGGAGCTCTGTAATACCACCTGCAGGTGAATTTATGACTTTCTGACAGGCAGACCTCAGGCAGTACAAGCCAATGCCAACTACACATCCATAGTTGTTTTTAACACTAGAGCACCTCAAGGCTGGTGCCTTAGTCCCCTTCTGTATAGTCTGTACACATATGACTGGATTGTTAGCAGCAGACCAACCTAATAGTGAAATTCACAGATGACATCACAGTCACTGGATTCATTGGTGACAATGATGAGGCACTCCAACCCTGATACTGATGAAGTTATTATTGTTCTGCCATTTATTATTAATTTATTTTGATGGGGGAGAATGAGGTGTCTGGCAATGTGCATTTCATTGCAATGACTGTACACTGTACTTTTTAATGTATGTGACAAAAATAAATGGAACTAAAATCAATAAGTAAATTTTTGTCAAAATCCTCTTGCCTTGGCAACTGGACTTGAGTTTCTTAACTCGAAGATGTTTCACCCCCCATCCAAGAGGCTCCTTTAGTTCTAATGACCTATAGGGAGTTTCAAAATATAACTGCCAGGGTTTTGAGTGGGTCTAGATTATGGTGGCTTGTTGTGCAAATGGAAGAGTTGATCTGGATAGACCAGGTGTAAAGAAGTTGTTATGCCAATGGGGGTGTTGTCCGTTGGAACAAAACGCAATTTTGTAGGATTACCTGGATTTGAATGTGAATAGGTAAAGAATGCAGCCTAGGGCGGCACTGGCTGGTGTCTCCCTGAGCCAATGCCAAAGCACAGATAAATGCAGAGGGTTGCGTCAGGAAAAACTTTTGCCAAAATCAAACATAAAACTCAACCATAAAAACAAGATCATATCGGTCGAGGCTCGAGTTAACAACGACCGCCAATGGTACCGATGACCTAAAGGTAACCAATGGAAACTGGGCTACTGTAGGTCAAAGAAGGAGAGCATGAAGGTGTGCTCAGAGGCAGAGAGAAAAGAGGAAAGGCAAGAGTATCGGACTGAAAGTAGAGACTTTGAATTTTAGGACTGTGAAAGAAAAAGGTAGAGTCGGTTGACATGATGCAGAGAACGAAGGTGGATATACTGTGTGTTCAGGAAACCTAGGTGGGAAAGTAGTCAGGCTAGAAGCTTAAAAGCAGGGCTTAATTTGTACTATAATTGTACTGACAAGAAGAGACATGGAGTAGGAGTTATCTTGAAGGAGGAGTTTGTTAGGAACATTCTGGAGGTGAAAGGAATGTCAGATAGACTTATGAGTCTGAAACAGGAAATTGAGGGTTTGATGCTCAATGTTGTTAGTTGCCATACCCCACAGGTGGGATGCGAATTTAAGAAGAAGGAGAAGTTCTGAAATGAGTTAGATGAAGTGATGCAGAATATTCTGATGCAGAAATGAGGGAGTGGTAATTGGTGCAGAGGAACAACTCAGCACCTGGACCCAATGGAGTCCCATGCCTGCTTTACAAGAGGTGCCCCAAGCTCCTTCAGCGCCTGTGGAAAATCATAAGGGGTGATCTGGAGGAGGGGGAAGGTTGCCCATCAATGGAGATCCGCAGAAGGGGTGTGGATCCCAAAGGAAGAGAAGTCTACCACCATTAAACAGCATCAAACCATCTCACTGCTCTACGTCGAGGGAAAGATATTTTTCAGTATTCTTTCCCGTTGACTGTTCGACTATCTTCTTCAGAACCAATTCATCGACCCTTCTGTGCAAAAGGGTGGGATCTCAGGAGTACCAGGATGCCTGGAACACAGTGGAGTGGTGGCACAGCTGATAAGGGAGGGTCGAGAGGGGAAACGGAACCTATCTGTGCTTTGGCTTGACCTAGCTAATGAATATGGCTCCATATCCCACAAGCTGGTGGAAGTGGCATTGTAACAGCACCATGTCCCATGTAACATCAAGGCCTTAATAATGTACTACTATAACAGCTTTCACCTGAGATTTTCCTCTGGAAAAGTCACATCAGAGTGGCACCGGCTAGAGAAAGGGATAATCACTGGATGTACCATTTCAGCAATACTCTTTGCCTTGGCTATGAACATGTTAGTCAAGTCTGCCGAGCCAGAGGGCAGAGGGCCCATAACCAAGTCCGGGAACCATCAGCCCCCCATCAGAGCATTTATGGACGACCTGACGGTAACTACTGCGTCAGTTCCAGGATGCAGATGAATCCTCCAGGGCTTGGAGAAGCTCACCACCTGGGCACGCATGCACTTCAAGACGGAGAAATCCAGGTCTCTAGTCCTGAAGGGTGGAAGGGTGACCGACCGGTTCCACTCCTCCCTTGGAGGCTCCCAGATCCCATCAGTCACTGAGAAACTGGTCAAAAGCCTTGGCAAGATCTTTGATTGCTCCCTGAAGGATACAGCCTCTATCAGGGCTACCAACAATCAGGTCGAATGCTGGCTAACATCAGTGGACAAATCGGGTCTCCCGGGGAAATTTAAGGCATGGATGTACCAGCACAGTATTCTGCCAAGGATATTGTGGCCCTTGCTTGTCTATGAATTTCCTGATCACCGTGGATGGGTTTGAGTGGAGGGTCAGCAGCCACCTCCGACGCTGGTTGGGGCTTCCCTGGAGTCTCAGCAGCATTGCCCTCCATGGCAATAAAAACAAGCTGACCCTACCAATCAACAGCTTTACTGAGGAGTTAATGGTCACCAGGACAAGGGAGGTTCTCCAGTACAGGGAATCGAAGGACCCAAAGGTTGCTCAAGCCGGTATCATGGTGAGGACAGCTAGAAGGTGGAAGGCGCAAGAGGCGGTGGATCAGGCAGAAGCTCAGTTGTTCCACAAGGAGCTTGTGGGCTCCGTGGCAACCGGTCGGGCAGGCCTGGGAACTATTCCGACAATGCACCTCAGTAAGCGCAAGGTCAAGGAAAGGCAGGACCAGGTCCAACTCGAGGTATGGGCTGGTGTCGAAGAGCAGCGGGCTAAGGCAGCAAGATGCATGGAGTAGATGGGAGGAAGCCATGGACAGGAAGATCTCGTGGACGGAGTTGTGGTGGGCTGAACCACTCCAGATAGAATTCCTCATCCAGTCGGTCTATGACGTCTTGCCCAGCCCGTCAAACCTCTTTCTTTGGGACAAGAATGAAACGCCATCATGCACATTGTGCCAGGGAAGGGGAACTCTGGAGCACATCCTTTGCAGCTGTCCGAAAGCACTTGGAGAAGGTCGCTATCGTTGGCGCCATTACCAGGTGCTTAAGGCAAGTGCTGACTCCATCCACTCTGCCATTGACCACAACAGCGCTTCCAGCCACAGAGGCAGGGCGTGACATTCATCAGAGCCGGGGAACAACCTCCTTCTCAACCAAAGACCCAAACAGAACTTCTGGGAACTGCGAAGGACTGGCAGCTAAGGGTGGACCTCTGCAAACAGCTGAGGTTCCCTATGAACAACATAGAAACCCGCTTAAGACCAGACATCGTCCTGCACTCAGAGTCCTCCGAGCAGGTCATCATACTAGAGCTGACTGTGCCCTGGGTGGAGAGAATGGAGGAGGCTAGCAGAAAAAAGAGGGAGAAGTATGCTGAGCTGGTGGAAGACTGCCGCAACAGGGGGTGGAATGCACAATACTTGCCCATTGAGGTCGGGGGAAGGGGCTTTGCAGGGAGGTCTCTGCAGGGCCTACAGTCTCCTGGGCATCACAGGGGCACACAAAAGGAGAACCATCTGTTCAGCGTCAGAGGCCGCTAAGAAGGCATCCAGATGGCTCTGGATTCAGAGGGACAAAGTGTGGATGAGCGCTTCTTGGACACAGGTCGGGAATTGATCACTCCCGGCCGGGTCGCCTGGGTGAGGGGTTCTGAAGTTGAAAGAGCCGAAACCCCCCGTGACCTCAGGTACTATCACTGATGATGTGTCCAAGAAACTGCATCACAAGATGTATCTCACAGCCAGACTTCAATGGACATATTGATGAAGGCAAGAGAGGGGATGAAGAACTGATGGGCAGATTTGGTACACAGGACAGAAATGCAGAGGGACAGATGGTGGTATATTTTGAAAAAAGGATGGAAATGGCTGTAGTTAACACCTTTTTCCAGAAAAAAACAGGGACATGGGGTAACTCATAAGAGCGGAGGTAAGAGCACGCAGGTAGACCACATCTTGTATAGACGAGGTATCCTGAAAGAGATCAGTGACTCCAAAGTAGTTGAAGATGAGGGTGTAGCCAGACAGCAGAGGATGGTGTTTTGTAGGATGTCTCTGGGGACAAGGAAGATGAAGAGGACAAAGGCAGAACAGAGGACAAAGTGGTGGAAGCTGAAAAGGGATGAGTGTTGGTTTTCAGGGAGGAGTTGAGAAAGGGTCTAGGTGGTCAGGGTGAACCTCCAGATTATTGGACAACAGCTCGTGTTATCAGGGAGACTGGTAGAAGAGTACTTGGTGTGTCATCTGGAAGGAAAGTGGATAAGGAGACTTGGTGGTGGAATGAGGAAGTGCAAGAGTATAGTAAGTTGAATAGTAAGGAGGGTGAGAATGATCTATACAGGTTAGCGAAACAGAGAGATAATGCTGGAAAGGATGTACAACAGGTCTGGGTGATTAAGGATAGAAAGAGAAATGTATTGACAGATGCTAGAGGAGTGATGGGAAGATGGAAAGAGGACATGAATATTGTAGACCACAAAGTAGCACAAATTAGTAAAAGTGAAGTGAGGAAGGCATTGAAGAGAACGAAGAGTGGAAAAGCAGTTGGTCCTAATGATATACCTGTGGAGGTGTGGATGTGTCTAGGAGAGGCAGTGGTAGATTTTCTGACTTGATTATTCAACAGGATCTTAGAGACTGAGATGATGGCTGAAGAATGGAGACAAAGTGGGATGGTGCCTATTTTTAAGAATAAAGGGGATGTGCAGAATTGCTGCAGCTATAGCAACTATAGTTGATGAGCCATACAATTAAGTTATGGGAAACAAAAGTGGAAACTAGACTGAGAACAGAAGTCAGCATTTGTGAACAGCAGTATGGCTTCATGCCTAGGAAGAGTACTACAGATGCAGTATTTGTGTTGAGAGTGCGAAACGAGAAGTACAGAGATGGGCAGAGGGAGCTGCATTGTGTTTTTGTGGACCTAGAAAAAACATTGACAGGATGCCAAGAGAGGAGCTCTGATATTGTATGAGGAAGTCTGGAGTGGCAGAGCAGTATGTAAAACTGGTACAGGGCATGTATGCTATCTGTGAGACAGTGGTAGGGTGTGAGGTAGAGGTAACAGAGAAATTCAGGGTGGAGGTGGGACTCCATCAGGGATCAGCTATGAGCCCCTGTGTTCGCAATGGTGATGGACAGGCTGACAGATGAGGTTAGACAGGACCATGATGTTTGCAGATGACATTGTGATCTGTAGTGAGAGCAGAAAACAGGTTGAGGAAAATCTGAAGAGGTGGAAGTACGATTTGGAAAGGAGAAGAATGGAAGTAAGTCGCAGAAAGACAGATTACATGTGTGTGAATGAGAGGAACTCGGGGGGAATGGTAAGGCTACAGGGAGTGGAGATCAAGAAGCTTGAGCATTTCAGGTACCTGGGGTCAACAGTCCACAGCAACGGAGAGTGTGGAAAAGAGGTGAAGAGACGGGTCCAAGTAGGTTGGAACGGGTGGAGAAAAGTGTCAGGGGTACTATGTGATAGAAGACTTTCAGCCAGAATAAAAGGAAAGGTGTACAAGACAGTGGTGAGACCAGCGATGATGTATGGCCTAGAAACTGTTACAATGACAAAAAGACAGGAGGTAGAACTAGAGGTTGCAGAGATGAAGATGTTGAGGTTCTCTTTGGGAATGACCAGGATGGATAGGATCAGGAATGAGTCTATCAGAGGAACAGCACATGTTAAATGTTTTGGAGAGAAGGTCAGAGAAGCGAGACTGAGATGGTTTGGTCATGTACAGAGTAGGGATAGTCAATATATTGGTAGACGGATGCTGGAATTGAAGCTACCAAGCAAGAGGTCTCAAGGAAGACCAAAGAGCGGATTTATGGACGTAGTGAGAGAGGATGTGAAAGTTGCAATAATAATCAGATTCACAGGTCAACAGATTCAACACGTCACATAAAATGAAACATAAAGTGAATATACAGTTCTATGGTTACCAAAATCTTGCTACTCAATCAGTCCTTTAGCAAGTAAATGCAAGTTAGTAGGGGAAAGCAAAGCTATCTCTCTTGAAATCCACTCTCAGTAGACAGTTGGAAAAACTGTACTATCCGCTTTAAAGTTCAAATCCACGTTCCCAGAAAGTAAAGAGCACAGAAGAGTTGGGAGGTTCTCTTACCGATGTCACATCCAGTCGAGTCTTGACTCTTATTGTGGTGGCTCGCCACCAAACATTCATATCCATTTGCGGGATGCATGGGCTCCACAGTTCACCGTTTCTCCTGCAATACAGTCCTTAACTTCGCAGGAAAATGTTCAACGTAACCCCAGTCTATCAACATAGACAGAACATTAAGTAAAACACTTCAAAAGATAAAATAAACATCAGCAATACTTAATATCTGTTCCTTTCTTTGTTCACTGACTCCATCAACTCAACAACATGACTTTCTATTTTGTGGTGTTTTTTTCTTTCTTTTTTTTCTTTTAACTTCTGGAACCAAATCGCTATCAGCATTATGATTGGTTGATAGATCTTCCACTTCCTAAAGCAACAGTACTGAAAAACTAAATGAATAATTAATTCACCAAAAATTTGAAATTATATTTTAATAAAATTTTTCTCATTTAGACATTTTTATATCACTTTTTATATCACTCGCCGGACGAGCGTGAACGCCCTTCCTCCCCTGTCGTCCCGTTGGTACACCATTCGTGCGGTAGGGGCAAGCCAGCCTCGCCCCCATGAGAATTGACCTTGGGCAACTGGGCAGTGCACAGGACTGGAAGCTGCTAGCGGACCTGGACAAGAAACTTTGCTTCCCAGCTGAGATCGCATCCACCAACCTGCGACCAGACCTCGTTCTGTGGTCATCGTCACTCAGGCACTACATCATAGAGCTCACAGTGCCCTGGGAGGGTGCAGTGGAGGAGGCCTATGAATGGAAGAAGCTGAGATATGCTGAACTTGTCGCAAATGCTCAGCGACAAGGCTGGAAAGCGAAGGTTCGTCCAGTTGAAGTAGGCTGCAGAGGTTTCATAGCCACGTCAACATCTAGGCTACTCAGGGAGATGGGAGTAAAAGGACGCGCCCACAGACAGGCAGTCAAGGACTTCTCAAGGGCTGCTGAAAATGGGAGCCAGTGGCTGTGGTTGAAGAGAAGAGATCCAACGTGGGCCTTCAAGTGAGCTGATGGCATCTAGGGAGTGAACCTGGGACGCTGGGATTCACTGCTGAACCCTCTGGAGATGTCGTGGGCCAATCAGCGAAACATCCATGATGGAGGGCACTCACTTGACAACCCGAAGGAGGCCATCGCTCACTTGAAACCCCACAGAGTCTCATCGGTGCTTTAGGTATGCTTTCATCAAGGGATATCAACACCTAGTCCTACACAACAGATATGACTTGTTAAAAAAATGGTGAAAGAGTCCTTAGGGATGACCCCCTGTCCATGGAATGTGACTGGGCAGAATTTTCCCTAAAAGTGGCGCATTCAATGGACAGACATATAGATAAGCAACAGAAAGTAAAAGCTAATCAAGAATCCACACAGAACGTGTTAAAGCAACTCCAACTCCAACCCCATACCCCATTGCTACCAACAAACTGTGCCCCATCGTGCTCCGTATGGTGGGCCCTGCTACTCTCAGCTGGGACGAGGACGAGAAATGGGTCGAGGGGCCCAAAGGGGGGGCCAGACCCAACATGGTCCATGCTTCCAGTGTGGAATGATGTGTCATTCTCGCCGACTTTGTCCCAAAGCACAACAGCAACCGCAAGCCAACCTACATCGACAGTAGGGAAGTCAATTCCAAACCACAGCTAACAGTTCAGTGGCAATCTGTGCCACAAGCTACAGCAACCCAATTGCAACAAGGCCCAACAGTACATCAGGCACCGCTAGCAGCCCTGACACCACAACAACACCCACCAAATAACCAGTAGTGGTGCCCCAGCCCCACGGCTCGAACTCACAGTAAATGACAAGGCGGTACTGGCATTGGTGGCTACAGGAGCCCCTGTGTTGACCCCATCTGCCGCACTGACACCAAAACCATCCTCTGCTTTTGTGACCGTGGTAGGGGTTTCGGGGACCAAGACAAGACTGCCCCTCTCATGTCCGACTATGGTCTCCTGCGCAATACAAACTTTATGTCACTCCTTCCTTATTGCTGACGCTTGTCCTAAGCCACTTTGCGGCAGGGACCTACTCCAGAAGGTGAGTTTTCTGCTAACCCAATGGCGTTAAGGTTATGACACTACTTCAGATGGAACTAAAGTAGCATCGACAATTCCAACAGAAGACACGCTACTCTTGGTCCTGGACAGCCCCCAGCCGCAGGAGGAAACATTACAGGCCTGTATCTACTGGATGTTGTTGAAACCAGAGACAAAAGAACACCCAGGAGTACTTTCCATCTTCTACCGGTGGAAGCCATGGATCACGGAAATGGGTTCTTATGGCCTACCATCAGATCCCCGCACGTAACAATGTTCTACACTAGAGAAGATTACAAACCCTAACCAGAACGATGGGCTGCAGCCTCTGAACAAATTCCAATTACATGGGTGATATCATTGTCGGGGAGCCAGGGGTAGCAGCAATTGCCAAATTGACACCCAAACAAATGGACTGGTATCAAATGTCTGACACAACTGTACCGAATTGTTCACTCTTACTAAATATCAGGGGTGAAGCAAAGAATTTAGGTCCCATGACTAAACAAGCATCCATGCTAACTGATTAGGTGCAGACGCAGATACCACAAGTTACTTAATCACAATCCACAGCATATTATTGCATTGCATCCAATACCACGATCGACTCCACTCCTCAAGATAAAGATTTAGGGAGATACCATGGACAACAAAAAACTGACCACTCTGCCGCCGAAGCCCTGCTATTGAGGATCCCTGACCACGTCTGGTCTTAGGGCAGTTTTGACGTAGGGCCAATCGACACCCCACCCGTCAAGCTTGCATTCAAACAGGACATAATGTATAAGCTGCAATATCCATTTAATCCAGATGCAGCGGAGGGAATCTGTGATACCATGACCGGACTGATAGAAGCTGGTATATTGATTCCCACTAATTTAGCCTCAAACACCCCATTGTTGCCAGTCAGAAAGACCAATGGATCCTGGTGAATGGTACACGACTTAGGAGAGGTTAATGCAGAGTGTATAACAGCTTTAGAACCAGTTCGCAATTCACTGGTCATTTTTAACACTATAACACCAGCTCAGAAGATGAGGCTTCATCCCAGGAAAGCCCCTGGCCCTGACGGACTTAGCCCCAGAGTGCTGAAAGGATGTGCTTCTCAGCTGTGTGGGATCTTCACATACCTCTTTAACCTGAGCCTGATCCAGATGGTTGTCCCTGACCGGTGGAAAACCTCATGTCTGGTCCCAGTGCCCAAGAAAAAGCATCCCAGCACACACAGCTACTACAGACCAGTGGCCCTGACATCACATGTCATGAAGTCGCTGGAGAGGCTCGTCCTGAGGCAACTTCGTACTGTTGGACCTTCGCTGGACCCCCTGCAGTTTGCATAACAGCCCCGGATAGGAGTGGAAGACGCCATCATCTTCCTGCTGCACAGAGTCTATACCCACCTTGAGGAGGCAGGAGGCATTGTGAGAGTCATGTTCTTTGACTTCTCCAGTGCTTTCAACACCATTCGACCTGCCCTGCTAAACAGGAAGCTTCTGGACATGCACGTGGATGCGCCACTCGCGGCCTGGATCAAGAACTACCTCACAGGTCGGCTGCAGTACGTGAGGCTGGGGAACATCACGTCGGACACCATTGTGAGCAGCACAGGGGCACCACAGGGGACGGTCCTGTCTCTTTTCCTGTTTACGCTCTACACCTCAGATTTCAGGTTCTCCTTGCAGTCCTGCCACCTGCAGAAATTCTCAGATGACTCTGCCATCGTGGGCTGCATCAACGGAGGCCAGGAGGAGGAGTACAGGAGCATGGTGGACAGGTTTGTGGAGTGGTGTGGACTGAACCACCTGCAGCTCAATGTGTCTAAGACAAAGGAGCTAGTGGTGGATTTCAGGAAACAAAGGACCCACCTGAATCCGGTCACCATCAGGGGTACAGAATTGGACATTGTGGACACCTACAAATACCTGGGTGTCCACTTGGACAATAAACTGGACTGGACCTTGAACATCAATGCCATCTTTAAGAAGGGTCAGAGCCGCCTGTTCTTCCTCAGGAGGCTCAGATCTTTCAACGTCTGCAGGACCATGCTGCAGATGTTTTACCACTCGGTGGTGTCCAGCATCATCTTCTATGCTGTTGTGTGCTGGGGCAGCAGGATCAAGACAGCTGACGCTAACAGACTCAACAAGCTCATCAGGAGAGCTGAGTCGGTCTTGGGAGTGGAGCTGGAGTCTGTTGTGCAGGTGTCAGAGAGGAGGATGTTGAGGAAGCTCCTCAGCATCATGGACAATGTCCATCACCCCCTGCATGCCCCACTGATGTCCTGTCAGAGCTACTTCAGTCGTAGACTGATACCACCAAAGAGCTCCACTGAACGCCACAGGAGGTCTTCCGGCACAACAATTTCCTTCGGGATAAATATAGTTGTTCTCATCTCTCATCTCATCTCATCTCATCTCATCTCATCTCATCTCATCTCATCTCATCTCATCTCATCTCATCTCATCTCATCTCATCTCATCTCAAACATGGTTCACAGGCCTCGATTTATCCAACGCTTTCTTCTGTGTTCCTCTACATAAAGACAGCCAAGACCAGTTTGCATTTACATCTGACAACAACAAATACACGGACACTCGACTCCCTGAGGGCATGGCTATCTCCCCAGGTATCTTTAATCGTTGTCTTTGGCTATCTCTGACTGATGACTGATTTCGTGTCTCTCCCTGATGACCTCCATCCTGCAATACGCAGGACCAGAGACGGTCTCAGAAATGATGGGATTTCTGAGATTCCTAAACTACCATTACATCTCATTCCTGATTTTGTGGACCAAACCACCCCGGTGAGACAAATGATGGCCGAAGCAGTATGTACAAATCTCTCGGCTCCCCTCTAATGGACTCCATATATGGAGGTCTATTTTATTAAAGTTAAAGGGTTAATTAGCCAAGTGGTAACCCTCTCCACCACTGACTACTCCAAACCTTTCTATTTGGAAGTAGGTGAAAACGAAGGTGTTGTTAACGCTGTTCTTTTTCAGCAGAGAGGGAGTGGACAGGCCAAGGATCAAAGAGCGGTATTAATGTTCTACAGCTCAAAACTGGATTCAACTGCAGCTGCAGGCATCACAGAGGCCATTGGCAAAACCAAACACATGACAATGCATCACCCACTAATAACTTGCACAACACATGGAGTGCAAGCATACTTCGAATCCATGTCAGCATTAAGAAAAACACTACTAAGCAAATTATTGCTGAAACCTAAAGTCTCATTCCAAGCACCTGAAGTTTTAATATCAGATGAAATCTCACCATTTCCACCACATGAATGTGCACCAAATGTATGCCAGGATGTGAGTACTGTACGTCGATGGCTGTTGCCGCCGAACCACACAAGGAAAGTTTAAATTGAAAGCAGGCTACGTGATAGTGGAAAGACAGGATGGAATGAGGCAAGTAGTGAAAGCACAGACTCTGGGAGAAAATGAGAAGCCCAGAGAGCTTAACTGAAGGCAATGGTGGATGCATTGATGGAGCTCAAAAGTCAGAGGAGAGATCTGCACGGATTCCCAGTATGTGTATGGGTTATGCCATACAGAACTGGCTAGAATCTCCAGAACTGGCTGGACTACATCAACAGGCACACCATGGAGACACAGAGACCTAGTAATACAACTAGTACGGCACCCTCAGAGTGCAACGCCAAGGATCGCACAGCCTGCAAGTAGAGGGTTACAAGACATGGTTCCACCTTAAGAACTGCACCAAGGCAGTTCCCCCTCCTCGAGACATCATGTTACCGGGAGAACGCTGGATCTCCACCGAAAGTGAGGAAGACGAACAGCCAAAAGGGGCAGTTGGGGACACACCCCCGTCTGTCTGAAGAAAGACACTGTTAGAAAAAGCCGGTGAGGCACGTGTGTACCTCTGCACTTACTGCGTAACTCGATCCTGAAGCATCACGCAAAGAGGATTCCCGGCGGAAGATTGAACATATAGAAAGAATAAAGAGAACAACTGTCCAACTGAGAATGCACGGTGCAAGTCTTACACCTCTGAACTCTAACAGAAGAACATTTCGCAGAAGACCTCACCCTCAGAAGCTGTAGTGTGACAAAGTCACACCAAGAGGGGGACTGTTAAAACCCCAAGCCACGATCAAAATGCATTATGTTTTTCTCATTGTATGTCTCATCACATGCAATGGCTACCCAGGCCAGGGGGCCGGGTGGAGAATTTCCCTGCACCATTGATCAAACGCAAACATGTAACTAGGTCAGCCGGTTTTTTGCTCCACCCACTTAGTTTATATTTTTGTATGATGTGAATATTCTCAGGTCAAGAGAGGGCCATGCAAAATTACATTACATTACATCACAGTCATTTTACAGACGCTTTTAACCAAAGCGACTTGCAAGAAGTGAAATTAAGTCATCAAAGATCCGACGTACCAGTAGTCAGAGGTCAGAGTTGCCCACTCAACCAAATAGCTATCTTAGAACCAGTGACGTGTAGTCAGTAGAGGCAGGGGAGGCCGGACCTCACCTGTCATCATGGAAAGAAAAAAACGCAAAATGAAAAAACAAATTCAATGGTTATATCTATTCAGTGATTTGTACTATAAAGTTATTTTCCACGTAGCTTAACTATTTTCAGTTATCTTTTTTCAAAATTGCTAAATAAAATTCACATTTACTGTTCAAACATAAAGAAGAGACGTGCGGTGACGCAGCAACTAGCTGAGCCCACTATGGATTGCACAATGACTCTGCTAACTGTGCTACCATGCTTTGCACTGAGACCGTATTGCTGTCTTTGTGGATAGTTTAGCTGATGTGTCTAATTGATATTTTAAACAAAACACGTCAACTGCTGCCAATAAAATGGTGAATATGCTACTCTGTAGGGTTCATATGTTTATAAATCGGACTGTGATGACGTCAGTGCCTCACCAGCCATGGACCTCACCGCACTTCACTGCTCAGAACCATATACATACATACGTACACATTTTTTTTTGTAGTGATTGGTGAAGAGGTATGTTTCAGCTCACGGCGAAAGATGGGCAGCAACCCCGCTGTTCTGACCTTTTTCGGGAGTTCGTTCCACCACTGAGGGGCCAAGACTGAGAAGAGCCAAGACCGGCTCGGCAGCCAGGGGCTCTGAGTGATGGGGTGGACAGTCGCCCAGAGGTTGCAGATTGGAGGCGATGGGTAGGGACATGTGGCTTGACCATAGGCTGGAAATAAGATGAGGCTGTCCCATTCACTGTCCCGTAGGCAAGCACCAGGGACTTGAACTTGATGCGGGTGGCGACCGGGAGCCAGTGTATGGACATAAAATGAGGAGTTGTGTGGGAGAATTTGGGACGGTTGAACACCAGGCAGACTGCCGCTTTCTGAATAAGCTCCAGAGGTCTGATGATCACCGCTGGCGCACTAGCAAGGAGGGAGTTGCTGTAGTCCAAACGAGAGATGACTAGAGGCTGGATGAGTATCTGCCCTGTATACTCAGTGAGGAGTCTGTGGATCTTCTTGATGTTGTAGAGGAGGACTCTGTAGGATCGTGTGACTGCTGTGACGTTCGCTGAGAATGACAGTTGGTTGTCTAGGACCAGACCCAGATTTCTTGCAGTTGGGGTTGGACTTACCATGATATTGTCAATGGTGATGGGCAGGTCTCTGTGCGGACAACCTCTCCCTGGGAGGAAGCTTGATTTTGTCGAGGTTGAGCTTCAGGTGGTTAGTTGCCATCCAATCTGAGATATTGGACCGGCAAGCTGCAAAGGTTTCCACCTGTGTGTCAGATGGGGGGAAGGACAGGATCAGCTGTGTGTCGTCAGCATAGCAGTGGTAAGAGAAGCCATGTGAGCAAATGACAGAACAAAGCAATGTCTTGTAGAGGGATAATAGGAGAGGGCCTTGAACCGAACCTTGTGGAACACCGGTGGACAGTCTGCGTGATTCAGACACGGTCCCCCTCCATGTCATGTCACCTGGTAGGAGCAACCTGTCAGGTAGGATACCAACAGGGAGAGTGCAGAACGTGGCCGACAGATTGAGAAGTATGAGCACAGATGAGAGAGAGGCTGCTCTCACTTCCTGCAGTGATTGTGACACCGCAAGGAGGGCCGTCTCCTTGCCTGTCGGAGGCCTGTCGAGTGAACTACTCTGAACCATGACAGAAGAGGTTCCAGGAGATTGTTTTGCTGAAGTTGGAGAGAGAGTTGGTTAAAGACTGCGCACTCAAGTGCTTTTGAGAGAAAGGGTGGTAGGGAGACAGGTCTACAGTTTTTACGTCAGATGGGTCAAGTGCTGGTTTCTTGAGCAGAGGGGTTACCCTCGCAGACTTGAAGGTAGATGGAAAGTAGCTTCTCTGGTGAGATGTTTGTTTAGAAGTTTATTAGGACAGTGTACAAATACATTAAGCACAGAGGCAGAGATGTTTGTACCAGATTATAGCTCATAGCTAATTTTCATCGTGTTGATGAGGTGAGACAGGAAGGGGAGATGGTCTGGGGCCATGGAATTTAAGAGGGGGGAGGGGACCGGGTCGAGGGAGCAGGTGGTTGGATGGCTGGACGATATGAGTTTGTGGACCTCGGGGGGAGAAGTGGGGTAGGGTAGGCTGAAATGGGCTCGGAGGGGATGAAGAGGATGGGTTGGAGGGGGGGAAGGTAGTGACTATTGCGGTAGGTGGCGGGGGGTGGGGGGTGGGGGTGGCTGTTGAGCTGGTCGGATTGTGAGGGAAAGAGGATCTAATGTAATTTTCCTTCTTTTCAAAGAAGTTTGCGAAGTCGTAGGGAAGAAGGGGAGAGGTGGGAGGGGGAGGAGGGGGTTGGAGAAGTGTAGTGAAAGTTTCAAAGAGTCTCTTGGGATTAGATGCAGAGGATTGAATTTTAGAGTGATAGAAGGCGGCTCTCTCTGTTGACAGAGTTGGCTGCTCTGAGGGTCGTTCTGACAAAGTTCAGTCCCATGGCGGAGGCCACAAAAACAGATATCTCTGTTTCGCCAACCTGTGCAGATCATTCTCCCCCTACTTAATGTCCAACCTAGCATACATGTCATCGTACGCCCTTTGTTTTGCCTTTGCTACTTCTAGCTTTATCCTACGTTGTATCCCCCTTTACTCCTGTCTGTTCTCTTCAGTCCTCTCAGTATCCCACTTCTACTTTGCTAACCACTTTCTCTGTATATACTCCTGCACTTCCTCAATCCACCAGCAAGTCTCCTTATCTACTTTCCTTCCAGATAACCCACCGAGTACTCTTCTACCTGCCTCCCTGATAACACGAGCTGTTGTTGTCCAATCATCTGGAAGCTCTCCCGTACCACCCAGAGCCTTTCAAACCTCCTCCCTGAAAACCATACAATTCTCCTCCCTGTTCAGCTTCCACCACTATGCCTCTGCTCTGCCTTTGCCCTCTTGATCCGCCTTGTCACAAGAGTCACCCTACAAACCAGCATGCGATGCTGTCTGGCGACACCCTCACCTACAACTAGTTAGTGGTAATTGATAACCTAGTCTATATACGATGTATCCTACCTTTTCGATATACAATGTAGTCTGCGTTCTCCGACCTCCACTCTTCTAATTCACCCTATATTCTTGTATTTTCTGGAAAAAAAATGTTCACTACAGCCATTTTCATCCTTTTTGCTAAATCTATCACTATCATTCCTTCTGCGTTCCTGTCCTGTATACCAAATCTGCCCATCATTTCTGCATCCCCTCTATTGCCTGCACCAACAAGTCCATTGACGTCTGCTCCAATTACAACTCTTTGATCTCTGGGAATATTCTGCCTGGCAGCTCCAATTCTAGCATCTGTCTACAAATATAATCACTATCCCTCCTCTGAACATTTACTCTGCCTCTCCAAAACATCTAACATGTGCTGTTCCTCTGATAGACTACTTTCTGATCCTATCCATTCTGGTCACTCCAGAAGAGAACCCTAGCATCTTCATCTCTGCAACCACGAGCTCTGCCTCATGTCATTTTGTCATTGTGACTTATCTAGTCCATACAGCATCGCTGGTCTAACCGCTGTCTTCTACACATTTCGTTTCATTCTGGCTGATAGTCTACTATCGCATAATACACTTATCTCCACCCATTCAAACCTGCTTGAACCTTTCTCTTTACCTTTTTTCCACTTTTTCTATTGCTCTGGACTGTAGACCCCAAGTACCTGAAATCCTCCAACTCCTTGATCTCCACTCCAGGTAGCCTCACCATTCCACCTGGGTTCCTCTCATTCAAAACCATATATTCCGTCTTGCTTTCTAACTTTCATTCCTCTCCTTTCAAGCACATACCTCCACCCCTCAAGATTTTCCCCACCCTGATCTCTGATCTCAATACAGATAATAATGTCATCTGCATACATCATGGGCCATGGATATCACTGTCTAACCTCATCTGTCAGCCTTCCCATCAACACTGCAAAATACAAAAGGCACAGAGCTGATGTCTTTTAAGCCTGCAGCTGGATTTGAGTTTATTTGATTTACAGTATATTGTGGAATATCAAATCCTATTCAATAATCCTCAACACCGAGCACCAGCATGAAATAATTTGTGAGTTATTTATAATTGTACCAATGAAGCTTCAATTTTGTGAGTTAAAAACTTTTTGACCAATTGGCTATATCTTTTAAACCGGCGGCTGGATTACACTGATTTTGACGTACATTGTGCAGAATCATGTCCTATTCAACATATTTCCGCAGAAGACACCACCTTGAAAGACTTCATCAGTTATTTACACTTTGGACCAAAAACGCTTCAACTCAGGGAGATAAGCACTTTTTTACCACATAGCTATATCTTTTGAACTTGGGGCTGGATCACAGTGATTTTGACATATATTATGAAGAATCATGTCCTATTCAACATATATCCTTACCAGACACCAGGTTGAAAGAATTAATTAGTTATTTACACTTTGTACCAAAAACGCTTCAACTCAGTGAGATGAGCACTTTTTGACCACATGGCTATATCTTAAGAACTTGTGGCTGGATTACAGTGATATTGACCTATATTATTAAGACTCATGTCCTATTCAACATATCCTTACCAAACACCTGGTTGAAAGAGTCAATTGGTTATTTACACCTTGTACTAAAAAAGCTTCATCTCGGTGAGATAAGCACTTTTTGACCATATGGCTGTATCTTTTGGAACAGCGGCTGGATTACAGTGATTTTGACATGTATTGTGCAAAATCATGTCTGTTTCAACATATTTCAGCACCAGACACCAGCTTGAAAGAATTAATTAGTTATTTATACTTTGTACCAAAAATGCTTCAACTAAGTAAGATAAGCTCTTTTTCACAAATGGCTGTATCTTTTCATTCTGTTAATGGATTACAGTGATTTTGATGTATATTGTGCAGAATCAAGTCGTATTCAACCATATTTCAGCACCAGACACCAGCTTGAAGGAATTCATTAGTTATTAAGAATTTGTACCAAAAACGTTTCACCTCAGTGAGATAAGCACTTTTTGACCATATGGCTATATCTTTTGAAACAGCAGCTGGATTACAGTGATTTTGACATTTATTGTGCAGAATCATGTCCTTTTCAACCAAATTTCAGCACCAGACACCAGCTTGAAAGAACTATCTAGTTATCTACACTTTGCACCAAAAGCGTTTCAACTCGGTGAGATAAGCACTTTTTGACCATATGGCAATGTCTTTTGATACGGCAGCTGGATTAAAGTGATTTCGACGAATATTGTGCAGAATGAAGTCCTATTCAACACATTTCAGCAGCAGACCCCAGCTTGAAAGACTTCATTAGTTATTTACACATTGGACCAAAAACACTTCAACTCAGTGAGATGAGAACTTTTGACCATATGGCTCTATCTTTTGAATTTTGATGGATTACAGTGATTTTGACGTATATTGTGCAGAATCAAGTCCTTTTCAATCATATTTCTGCACCAGAGACCCGCTTGAAAGACTTCCTTAGTTATTTACACTTTGGACCAAAAACGTTTCAACTCAGTGAGATATGCACTTTTTCAACTCGGTGAGAGATAAGCTCTTTTTGACCACATGGCTATATCTTTTGACGTTTTGCCTGCATTACAATGATTTTGACATATATTGTGCATAATAATGTTCTATTTATCATTTTTCAGCACCAGACACCAGCTTGAAAGAATTCACGAGATATGTACATTTTTTACCAAAAACGCTTCAACTAAGTAAGACAAGCTCTTTTTGACCACATGGCTATATCTTTTGACCTTTTGTCTTGATTACAATGATTTTGACATATATTGTGCAGACTAATGTTCTATTTAACATTTTTAAGCACCGTACACCGGCTTGAAAGAATTAAATAGTCATTTATGCGAGGGTGCAAAGACTAGACATCCCCCTCCCTTTTTTACGACATTTAATTTAATTCTATCTCTTGATTTAGCAACTTGCTCCTTTCCTCTCACTCACTGTTCATAAGGATGTAGTTCCACATTCCACCACAGGATGGAGTGAAACCAAGTGTGATTAGTTTCCCGAGACACGGTCACGGCATTAGTTCAGTGCTGTGTCGGCGGCACAGAGGTTGGACGTCAGTGATGTGGCTAATGTCTGTGTTACAGCTGACAATAAAACCCGCAAAACCTTCATGCTGAACCCACATCATTCACGTGTGCAACATTTACACTTTGGACCAAAAACACTTCATCTTGGTGAGATAAGCACTTTTTAACCAGATGGCTATATCTTTTGAAAAGGCAGCTGGATTAAAGTGATTTGAAGTATATTGTGCAGAATCAAGTCCTATTCAACATTTTTCAGCAGCAGACACCCGCTTGAGAGACTTCATTAGTGATTTGCACATCTGACCAAAAACGTTTCATCTCTGTGAGATAAGCACTATTTCACCACGTGGCAATATCTTTTAAACTTGAGGCTGGATTACAGTGATTTTGACATATATTGTGCAAAATCATGTCCTTTTCAACAAAATTTCAGCACCAGACAACAGCTTGAAAGATTTCACAAGTTATGTACACTTTGTACAAAAACTCTTCAACAAGATAAGCTCTTCTTTGACCACATGGCTATATCTTTTGACCTTGTGGCTGGATTACAATGATTTTGACATATATTGTGCATAATAATGTTCTATTTAATATTTTTCAGCACCGTACACCGGCTTGAAAGAATTAATTAGTTATTTATGCGAGGGTGCAAAGACTAGACATCCCCCCACCTTTTTTACGACATTTAATTTAATTTTATATCTTGATTATTAACTTGCTCTTTCCTCTCACTCACTGTTCATAAGTATGGAGTTCCACATTCCACCACAGGATGGAGTGAAACCAAGTGTGATTTGTTTGCTGAGATGCTGTCCCAGTATTAGTTCAGTGCTGTGTGGGCGGCAAAGAGGTTGGACGCCAGTAATGTGGCTAATGTTTGTGTAACAGGTAAAGATTTATAATCCACATATAAATGGGTATAAACGAGTGAAAGAGTCCCGGTGAAGTGAGTGAATGGCCGTTGAACTTGTATGGTTGAGGTTCTCAGTAGCTTGGGTCCTGCTAATAGCATGCGATCGCTTGCCGCTCGCTAACTGTAGCCTCGTGGCGTGACTACTGTGTATTGAAGCCGAGTGTCGGTTTGGAAATTGTGTAAATGTACGTGTACAGAGGGGAAATGGGAGCAATTGCTGCACTAGTTTTGTAAAGAATAACTGTGATTAGTTTGCTGAGACGCGGTCACAGCATTAGTTCAGTGCTGTATCATCGGTAAAGAGGTTGGAGGTCAGTAATGTGGCTAATGTCTGTGTTACAGCTGACAATAAAACCCGCAAAACCTACACACTGAATCATCATCATTCACGGGTGCAAAATTTACACTTTGGACCAAAACGCTTCAACTCGGTGAGAAAAGCAATTTTTGACCACATGCCTGTATCTCTTCAATCTGTTGATGGATTACAGTGATTTGGACGTAAATTGTGCAGAATGAAGTTCTATTCAATCACATTTCTGCATCAGACACCAGCTTGTAGGAATTCATTAGTTATTTACACTTTGGACCAAAAACACTTCAACTCAGTGAGATAAGAACTTTTTGACCATATGCCTGTATCTTTTCAATCTGTTGATGGATTACAGTGATTTTGACGTAAATTGTGCAGAATCAAGTCCTATTCAACATATTTCAGCAGCAGACACCAGCTTGAAAGACTTCATTAGTTATTTATACATTGGACCAAAAACACTTCAACTGAGTGAGATATGCCCTTTTTGACCATGTGGCAATATATTTTAAACATGGGGGTGGATTACAGTGATTTTGACAAATATTGTGCTGAATCATGTCCTATTCAACATATTTCAGAACCAGAAGCCAGCTTAAAAGACTTCATCAGTTATTTACACTTTGGACCAAAAACGTCTCAACTCGGTGAGAGATAAGCTATTTTTGACCACATTGCTATATCGTTTGACCTTGTGGCTGGATTACAATGATTTTGACGTATATTGTGCAGAATAATGTTCTATTTAACATATTTCAGCACCATACATCGGCTTGAAATAATTAATTAGTGATTTATGTGAGAGTGCAAAGACTAGACATCCTCCTCCCTATCTTTTGATATTTAATTTATTTTATTTCCTGAGTTAGGAACTTGATCCTTTCCTCTCACTCATTGTTCATAAGTATGTGGTACCACATTCCACCACAGGATGGCGTGAAACCAAGTGTGATACGTTTGCTGAGATACTGTCACAGCATTAGTTCAGTGCTGTGTCGGCGGCAAAGAGGTTGGACGCCAGTAATGTGGCTAATGTTTGTGTAACAGGTAACTATTATAACCACACGTAAATGGGTATAAATGAGTGAAAGAGTCCCGGTGAAGTGAGTGAATGGCCGTTTAACTTGTATGGTTGAGGTCGACAGTAGCTTGGGTAGTGCTAATAGCATGCGATCGCTAGCTGCTCGCTAACTGTAGCCTCGTGGCGTGACTACTGTGTATTGAAGCCGAGTGTCGGTTTGGAAATTGTGTAAATGTACGTGTACAGAGGGGAAATGGGAGCAATTGCTGCACTAGTTTTGTAAAGAATAACTGTGATTAGTTTGCTGAGACGCGGTCACAGCATTAGTTCAGTGCTGTATCATCGGTAAAGAGGTTGGAGGTCAGTAATGTGGCTAATGTCTGTGTTACAGCTGACAATAAAACCCGCAAAACCTACACACTGAATCATCATCATTCACGGGTGCAAAATTTACACTTTGGACCAAAACGCTTCAACTCGGTGAGAAAAGCAATTTTTGACCACATGCCTGTATCTCTTCAATCTGTTGATGGATTACAGTGATTTGGACGTAAATTGTGCAGAATGAAGTTCTATTCAATCACATTTCTGCATCAGACACCAGCTTGTAGGAATTCATTAGTTATTTACACTTTGGACCAAAAACGTTTCAACTCAGTGAGATAGGCACTTTTTTACCACGTGGCAATATCTTTTAAACATGAGGCTGGATTACAGTGATTTTGACATATATTGTGCAGAATCATGTCCTTTTGCTGAACTTTGTAGCAAAACATTTTCAACTCGGTGAGATAAGCACTTTTTGACCACATGCCTTTATCTTTTGAACTTGTGGCTAGATTACAGTGATTTTGACCCGTATTATGAAGAATCATATCCTGTTCAACATATTTCAGCACCAGACACCAGCTAGAAAGGATTCATTAATTATTTACACTTTCTAGCAAAAAAGTTTCAACTCAGTGAGATAAGCACTTTTTTGACCATATAGCTATATCTTTTCAACGACAGCAGAATTACAGTGATTATGAAATAAATTGTGAAGAATCGAGTCTTTTGAACATATTTCAGCTGCAGACATCAGCTAGAAAGGATTATTTTATTATTTAGACTATGTACCAAAAACGTTTCAACTCTGTGAGATAAGAACTTTTTGACCATATGGATATCTTTTAAATATGTGGCTGGATTACAGTGATTTTGACATATATTGTGCAGCATCATGTCCTATTCAACATATTTCAGCACCAGACACCACCTAAAAAGGATTCATTAATCTTTTACACTTTGTAGCAAAATCTTTTTAACTCAGTGAAATAAGCACTTTTTGACCACCTACCTTTACCTTTTGAACTTGTGGCTAGATTACAGTGATTTTGACATATATTATGCAGAATCATGTCCTATTCAACATATTTCAGCACCAGACACAAGCTAGAAAGGATTCATTAATTATTTACACTTTATGGAAAAAATAGCATTTCAAATCGGTGAGATAAGGCAATAGATGGGATGAAGAAGTGATGGGCAGATTTGGTATCCAGGATAGGAATGCAGAGGGAAAGATGGTGGTACATTTTGCAAAAAGGATGGGAATGGCTGTAGTGAATACCTTTTTCCAGAAAAAAACAAGAACATAGGGTAACTTATAAGAGCGGAGGTAGGAGCACGCAGGTAGACTACATCTTGTATAGACGAGGTAACCTGAAAGAGATCATTGACTGCAAAGTAGTTGTAGGTCAGAGTGTAGCCAGACAGAATAGGATGGTGGTTTGTAGGATGACTCTCGTGACAAGGAAGATGAAGAGGACAAAGGCAGAGCAGAGGACAAAGTGGTGGAAGCTGAAATGAGAGGAGTGTTGCATGGTTTTCTGGGAGGAGTTTAGAAAGGGTCTGGGTGGCCAGGGTGAGCTTCCAGATGATTGGACAACAACAGCTAGTATTATCAGGGAGACAGGTAGAAGAGTACTTGGTTTGTCATCTGGAAGGAAAGTAGATAAGGAGACTTGGTGGTGGAATGAGGAAGTGCAGGAGTGTATACAGAGAAAGAGGTTAGCGAAGAAGAAGTGGGATACTGAGAGGACTGAAGAGAACGGACAGGAGTTCAGGGAGATGCGGCGAAAGGTAAAGATAGAGGTAGCAAAGGCACAACAAAGGGCTTATGATGACTTGTATGCTCGGTTGGATAGTAAGGAGGGTGAGAATGATCTATACAGGCCGGCGAAACAGAGAGATAAAGATGGAAAGGATGTACAACAGGTCCGGGTGATTAAGGACAGAGAGGGAAATGTATTGACAGATGCTAGAAGAGTGATGGGAAGATGGAAAGAGTACTTTGAAGAGCTGATGAATGTGGAAAATGAAAGAGAGGCAAGGGTAGAAGAGGGGACTATTGTAGACCACAAAGTAGCACAAATTAGTAAATACTAATCTCATTGCAAATACTACAGATGCAGTATTTGCGTTGAGAATGCCAATAGAAAAGTACAGAGAAGGCCAGAGGGAGCTGCATTGTGTTTTTGTAGACCTAAAAAAATTATATGACAGGGTGCCAAGAAGGGAGCTCTGGTATTGTATGAGGAAGTCAGGAGTGGCAGAGAAGTATGTTAGACTGGTGCAGGACATGTATGCTAGCTGTGAGACACTGGTGCGGTGTGCTGTAGGGGTAACAGAGAAGTTCAAGGTGGAGGTGGGACTCCATCAGGGAGCAGCTCTGAGCCCCTTCTGGTTCGCAATGGTGATGGATAGGCTGACAGATGAGGTGAGACATGAATCCCCATGGACCATGATGTTTGCGATGACATTATGATCTGTAGTGAGAGCAGAAAACAGGTAGAGGAAAATCTAGAGAGGTGGAGGTATGCCCTGGAAAGGAGTGGAATGAAAGTTAGTCGCAGCAAGACAGAATATATGTGTGTGAATGAGAGGAACTCAGGTGGAACGGTGAGGCGACAGGAAGTGGAGATCAAGAAGCTGGAGGATTTCAGGTACTTAGGGTCAACAATCCAGAGCAACGGAGAGTGTGGAAAAGAGGTGAAGAGATGGCTCCAAGCAGGTTGGAATGGGTGGAGAAAAGTATCATGGATACTATGTGATAGAAGACTTTCAGCCAGAATAAAAGGAAAGGTGTACAAGACGGTGGTGAGACCAGCGATGATGTATGGACTAGAAACTGTTACAATGACCAGAAGACAGCAGGCAGAACTCAAGGTTGCAGAGATGACGATGTTGAGGTTCTCTTTGGGAGTGACCAGGATGGATAGGATCAGGAATGAGTTTATAAGAGGGACGGCACATGTCAGATGTTTTGGAGAGAAGGTCAGAGAAGCCAGACTGAAATGGTTCGGTCATGTACAGAGGAGGGATAGAGAATATATCGGTAGATGGATGCTGGAATTGGAGCTGCAAGGCAAGAGGTCTCGAGGAAGACCAAAGAGAAGATTTATGGTCGTAGTGAGGAAGGATATGAAGGTAGTTGGAATGAGAGAGGAGGATACAGAGAATAGGGTTAGATAGAGAAAGTTGACTCGCTGTGGCGACCCCTGACCCCTGAAACTTCAGCTCAATTACAGTGATTTTGACGTATATTGTGCAAAATCAAGTCCAATACAACATATTTCATCACCAGACAACAGCTAGAAAGGATTCTTTTATCATTTACACTTTGTAGCAAAAACAATTCAACTCGATGAGATAAGAACTTTTTGACCATATGGCTATATCTTTTAAAAAGGTGGCTTGATTACAGTGATTCTGACATAGGTTGTGCAGAATTTAGTCCTATACAACATATTGCAGCACCAGACACTAGCTAAAAAGTATTCATTAGTTATTTACACTGTGTACCAAAAATGTTTCAACTCAGTGAGTTAAGCACTATTTGACCATATGGCTAAATCTTTTTGATTTGTGGCTGGATTACAGTCATTTTGACGTATATTGTGCAGAATCAAGTCCTTTACAACATTTTTAATCACCAGAAAACAGCTGGAAATAATTCATTAGTGATTTACACGGTGTACCAAAAATGTTTCAACTCGGTGTGATATGCACTTTTTTGACCACATGGCTATATCTTTTGACACTTCAACAAGATTACAGTGATTTTGACGTATATTGTTCAGAATCAAGTCCTTCACAACATATTTCAGCACCAGACATCAGCTAGAAAAGATTCTTTTATTATTTACACTTTGTATCAAAAACATTTCAACTCCATGAGATAAGAACTTTTTGACCATATGGCTATATCTTTTAAAAAGGTGGCTTGATTACAGTGATTTTGACATATATTGTGCAGAATCAAGTCATTTAATACATATTTCAGCACCAGATGGCAGCAAAAAAGGATTCAATAATTATTTACACAGTGTACCAAAAATGTTTAAACTCGATGAGATAAGAACTTTTTGACCACATGGCTATATCTTTTGAATTTGTGGCTGGATTACAAAGGTTTTGACATATGTTGTGCAGAATCATGTCCTATTCAACATATTTCATACTAGAAGACAGTTAGAAAGGATTCTTTTATCATTTACTCTTTGTAGGAAAAAAAATTTGAACTCCGTGAGATAAGAACTGTTTGACCATATGGCTATATCTTTTGAACTTGTGGCGGGATTAAAGTGATATTGACGTATAATGTGTAGAATCAAGTCCTTTAAGACATATTTAAGCACTGGACAAAAGCTAGAAAGAATTCATTAGTTTTTTTACACTGTGCACCAAAAATGTTTCAACTCGGTGAGATAAACACTTTTTTAACCATATGGCTATGTCATTTGAATGTAATGCTGGATTAAAGTGATTTTGACATATGTTGTGCAGATTCATGTCCTTTTCAACATATTTCAGCACCATTAAGTTACTAGAAAGGAATCTTTAGTTATTTGCACACTGTATCAAAAACGCTCTAAATCAGTGAGACAAGAACTTTTTGACCGTATGGCGATATCGTTTGAATTTATTGAAGGATCACAATGATTTTGACATATATGGTGCAGAATCATGTCCTTTTCATTATATTTCAGCACCAGTAACCTGCTTGTGAGGAATCTTTTGTTATTTACAATCCGAATCAAAAGTGTTCTAACTCAGTGTAATAAGCACTTTTTGACCATATAGCTATATCTTTTTAATATGTTGCTGTATTAAAGTGATTTTGACATATATTGTGCAGAATCTGGTCCTTTTCAACATACTTCAGCACCAGTAACCTGCTTGAAAGGACTCTAGTTATTTACATTCTGTATCAAAAACGCTCTAACTCATTGAGATAATCACTTTTGGACCATATGGCTATATCTTCTGAATTTGCTGCAGGATCACAAGAATTTTTAAAATATATTGTGCAGAATCTGGTCCTTTTCAACATACTTCAGCACCAGTAACCTGCTTGAAAGGAATCTTTAGTTATTTACACTCTGTATAAAAACACTTCAATTCAGTGAGATAAGCACTTTTTGACCACATGGCTATATTTTTTCAATATGTTGCTGGATTAAAGTGATTTTGACATATATTGTGCAGAATCTTGTCCGTTTCAACATACTTCAGCACTAACAAGCTGCAAGAAAGGAATCTGTAGTTATTTGCACTCTATATCAAAAACGCTTCAACTCAGTGATATAAGACTTTTTGACCGTATGGCTATATCTTTAGTATATGTTGCCGGATCACAATGATATTAACACATACGGTGCTAAATCATGTCCTTTACAACATATTTCAGGACCAGCAAGCTGCTAGAAAGGAATTATTAGTAATTTACACTCTTTATTAAAAACGCTTCAATTAAGTGAGATAAGCACTTTTTGACCGTATGGCTACATCTTTTGAATATGTTACAGGATCACAATGGTATTGACTTATACGGTGCAGAATCATGTCCTTTCCAACATATTTCAGCACCAGCAAGCTGCTAGAAAGGAATCTTTAGTTATTTACACTTTATATCAAAAACGCTCTAACGCAGTGAGATAAGTACTTTCTGACCATATGGCTATATCTTTTCAATATGTTGCTGAATTTAAATGATTTTGAATAATATTATGCAGAATTATGTCCCTTTCCACATATTTCAGAACCAGCAAGGTGCAAGAAAGGAATCTTTAGTAATTTACACTCTAAATAAAAAACGCTTCAACTCAGTTCGATAAGACTTTTTTGACCATATGGCTATATCCTTTCAATAAGTTGCTGGATTAAAATGATTTTGACTTATATTATAAAGAATAATGCCATTTTCAACATATTTCAGCACCAGCAAGCTGCTAGAAAGGAATCTTTAGTTATTTACGCTCTAAATCAAAAACGCTTCAACTCGGTGAGATAACACTTTTTTGACCATATGGCTATATCTTTTCAATAAGTTGCCGGATTAAAATGATTTTGACATATATTGTGTAGAATCATGTCCTTTACAACACATTTCAGCACCAGCAAGCTGCAAGAAAGGAATCATTAGTTATTTACACTCTAAATCAAAAACGCTTCAACTCAGTGAGATAAACACTTTTTGAATATATGGCTATATCTTTTGAATATCTTGCAGGATCACAATGATATTGACATATATGGTGCAAAATCATGTCCTTTACAACACATTTCAGCACCAGCAAGCTGCTAAAAAGTAATATTTATTTCTTTACACTCTAAATCAAAAACGCTTCAACTCAGTGAGATAAACACTTTTTGACCATATGGCTATATCCTTTCAAATAGTTGCCAGATTAAAATGATTTTGACATATTTTATGCATAATCATGTCCTTTTCAACATATTCAGCACCAGCAAGCTGCAAGAAAGGAATAATTAGTTATTTACACTCTAAATCAAAAACGCTTCAACTCAGTGAGATAAACACTTTTTGACCATATGGCTATATCTTTTGAATATCTTGCAAGATCACAATGATATTGACATATATGGTGCAGAATCATGTCCTCTACAACATAAATCAGCACCAGTGAGCTGCTAGAAAGGAATCATTAGTTATTTACACTCTAAATCAAAAACGCTTCAACTCGGTGAGATAACACTTTTTTGACCATATGGCTATATCTTTTCAATAAGTTGCCGGATTAAAATGATTTTGACATATATTGTGTAGAATCATGTCCTTTTTAACATAGTTCAGCACCAGCAAGCTGCAAGAAAGGAATCATTAGTTATTTACACTCTAAATCAAAAACGCTTCAACTCAGTGAGATAAACACTTTTTGACCATATGGCTATATCTTTTGAATATCTTGCAGGATCGCAATGATATTGACATATATGGTGTAGAATCATGTCCTTTACAACATATTTCTGCACCAGCAAGCTGCTAGAAAGGAATCTTTAGTTATTTACACTCTAAATCAAAAACGCTTCAACTCAGTGAGATAACAATTTTTTGACCATATAGCTATATCTTTTCAATAAGTTGCTGGATTAAAAAGATTTTGACATATATAGTGCAGAATCATTTCCTTTTCAACATATTTCAGCACCAGTTAGCTGCAAAAAAGGAATCATTAGTTATTTACACTCTAAATCAAAAACGCTTCAACTCAGTGAGAAAAACACTTTTTGACCATATGGCTTTATCTTTTTAATAAGTTGCAGGATCACAATGATATTGACATGTATGGAACAGAATCATGTCCTTTACAACATAATTCAGCACCAGCAAGCTGCTAGAAAGGAATCTTTAGTTATTTACACTCTGAACAAAAATGCTTCAACTCAGTGAGATAAGACTTTTTTGACCATATGGATATAAATTTTCAATAAATTGCCGGATTAAAATGATTTTGAGATATATTTTGCAGAATCATGTCCTTTTCAACATATTTCAGCACCAGCGAGCTGCTAGAAAGGAATCTTTAGTTATTTACACTCTAAATCAAAAACGCTTCAACTCAGTGAGATAACAATTTTTTGACCATATGGCTATATCTTTTCAATAAGTTGCTGGATTAAAATGATTTTGACATATATAGTGTAGAATCATGTCCTTTTTAACATAGTTCAGCACCAGCAAGCTGCAAGAAAGGAATCATTAGTTATATACACTCTAAATAAGAAACGCTTCAACTCAGTGAGATAAACACTTTTTGACCATATGGCTATATCTTTTTAAAATGTTGCAGGATCACAATGATTTTGACTTATATTATGCAGAATCAAGCCCTTTTCAACATATTTCAGCACCAGCAAGCTGCTAGAAAGGAATCTTTAGTTATTTACACTCTGTTGCAAAAAAGCTTCAACTCAGTGAAATAAACACTTTTTGACCATATGGCTATATCATTTTAAAATGTTGCAGGATCACAATGATTTTGACTTATATTATGCAGAATCAAGCCCTTTTCAACATATTTCAGCACCAGCAAGCTGCTAGAAAGGAATCTTTAGTTATTTACACTCTGTTGCAAAAAAGCTTCAACTCAGTAAGATAAACACTTTTTGACCGTATGGCTATATCTTTTTAAAATGTTGCAGGATCACAATGATTTTGACTTATATTATGCATAATCAAGCCCTTTTCAACATATTTCAGCACCAGCAAGCTGCTAGAAAGGAATCTTTAGTTATTTACACTCTGTTGCAAAAAAGCTTCAACTCAGTGAGATAAACACTTTTTGACCATATGGCTATATCTTTTTTAAAATGTTGAAGGGTCACAATGATTTTGACTTATAGTATGCAGAATCAAGCCCTTTTCAACATATTTCAGCACCAGCAAGCTGCTAGAAAGGAATCTTTAGTTATTTACACTCTGTTGCAAAAAAGCTTCAACTCAGTGAGATAAACACTTTTTGACCATATGGCTATATCTTTTTAAAATGTTGCAGGATCACAATGATTTTGACTTATATTATGCAGAATCAAGCCCTTTTCAACATATTTCAGCACCAGCAAGCTGCTAGAAAGGAATCTTTAGTTATTGACACTCTTTATCAAAAACGCTTCAACTCAGGGAGATAAACACTTTTTGACCATATGGCTATATCTTTTCAAAATGTTGCAAGATCACAATGATTTTGACTCATACTATGCAGAATCAAGCCCTTTTCAACATATTTCAGCACCAGTAAGCTGCTAGAAAGGAATCTTTAGTTATTGACACTCTTTTGCAAAAAAGCTTCAACTCAGTGAGATAAACACTTTTTGACCATATGGCTATATCTTTTTAAAATGTTGCAAGATCACAATGATTTTGACATATATTATGCAGAATCAAGCCCTTTTCAACATATTTCAGCACCAGCAAGTTGCTAGAAAGGAATCTTTAGTTATTGACACTCTTTTGCAAAAAAAGCTTCAACTCAGGGAGATAAACACTTTTTGACCGTATGGCTATATCTTTTTAAAATGTTGCAGGATCACAATGATTTTGACTTATATTATGCAGAATCAAGCCCTTTTCAACATATTTCAGCACCAGCAAGCTGCTAGAAAGGAATCTTTAGTTATTTACACTCTGTTGCAAAAAAGCTTCAACTCAGTGAGATAAACACTTTTTGACCATATGGCTATATCTTTTTAAAATGTTGCAGGATCACAATGATTTTGACTTTTATTATGCAAAATCAAGCCCTTTTCAACATATTTCAGCACCAGCAAGCTGCTAGAAAGGAATCTTTAGTTATTGACACTCTTTATCAAAAACGCTTCAACTCAGGGAGATAAACACTTTTTGACCGTATGGCTATATCTTTTCAAAATGTTGCAGGATCACAATGATTTTGACTTATATTATGCAGAATCAAGCCCTTTTCAACATATTTCAGCACCAGCAAGTTGCTAGAAAGGAATCTTTAGTTATTTACACTCTTTTGCAAAAAAGCTTCATCTCAGGGAGATAAACACTTTTTGACCAAATGGCTATATCTTTTTAAAATGTTGCAGGATCACAATGATTTTGACTTATATTATGCAGAATCAAGCCCTTTTCAACATATTTCAGCACCAGCAAGTTGCTAGAAAGGAATCTTTAGTTATTGACCCTCTTTTGCAAAAAAGCTTCATCTCAGGGAGATAAACACTTTTTGACGATATGCCTATATCTTTTTAAAATGTTGCAGGATCACAATGATTTTGACTTATATTATGCAGAATCAAGCCCTTTTCAACATATTTCAGCACCAGCAAGATACTAGAAAGGAATCTTTAGTTATTGACACTCTGTTGCAAAAAAGCTTCAACTCAGTGAGATAAACACTTTTTGACCATATGGCTATATCTTTTTAAAATATTGCAAGATCACAATGATTTTGACATATATTATGCAGAATCAAGCCCTTTTCAACATATTTCAGCACCAGCAAGCTGCTAGAAAGGAATCTTTAGTTATTTACACTCTTTATCAAAAACGCTTCAACTCAGGGAGATAAACACTTTTTGACCGTATGGCTATATCTTTTTAAAATGTTGCAGGATCACAATGATTTTGACTTATATTATGCAGAATCAAGCCCTTTTCAACATATTTCAGCACCAGCAAGTTGCTAGAAAGGAATCTTTAGTTATTTACACTCTGTTGCAAAAAAGCTTCAACTCAGTGAGATAAACACTTTTTGACCATATGGCTATATCTTTTTAAAATGTCGCAAGATCACAATGATTTTGACTTATATTATGCAGAATCAAGCCCTTTTCAACATATATCAGCACCAGCAAGCTGCTAGAAAGGAATCTTTAGTTATTGACACTCTTTATCAAAAACGCTTCAACTCAGGGAGATAAACACTTTTTGACAAAATGGCTATATCTTTTTAAAATGTTGCAGGATCACAATGATTTTGACTTATATTATGCAGAATCAAGCCCTTTTCAACATATTTCAGCACCAGCAAGTTGCTAGAAAGGAATCTTTAGTTATTGACCCTCTTTTGCAAAAAAGCTTCATCTCAGGGAGATAAACACTTTTTGACCATATGCCTATATCTTTTTAAAATGTTGCAGGATCACAATGATTTTGACTTATATTATGCAGAATCAAGCCCTTTTCAACATATTTCAGCACCAGCAAGCTGCTAGAAAGGAATCTTTAGTTATTGACACTCTTTTGCAAAAAAGCTTCAACTCAGTGAAATAAACACTTTTTGACCATATGGCTATATCTTTTCAAAATGTTGCAGGATCACAATGATTTTGACTTATATTATGCAGAATCAAGCCCTTTTCAACATATTTCAGCACCAGCAAGTTGCTAGAAAGGAATCTTTAGTTATTGACACTCTTTTGCAAAAAAAGCTTCAACTCAGTGAGATAAACACTTTTTGACCATATGGCTATATCTTTTTAAAATGTTGCAGGATCACAATGATTTTGACTTAAATTATGCAGAATCAAGCCCTTTTCAACATATTTCAGCACCAGCAAGCTGCTAGAAAGGAATCTTTAGTTATTGACACTCTTTATCAAAAACGCTTCAACTCAGGGAGATAAACACTTTTTGACCGTATGGCTATATCTTTTCAAAATGTTGCAGGATCACAATGATTTTGACTTATATTATGCAGAATCAAGCCCTTTTCAACATATTTCAGCACCAGCAAGTTGCTAGAAAGGAATCTTTAGTTATTTACACTCTGTTGCAAAAAAGCTTCAACTCAGTGAGATAAACACTTTTTGACCATATGGCTATATCTTTTTAAAATGTTGCAAGATCACAATGATTTTGACATATATTATGCAGAATCAAGCCCTTTTCAACATATTTCAGCACCAGCAAGCTGCTAGAAAGGAATCTTTAGTTATTTACACTCTGTTGCAAAAAAGCTTCAACTCAGTGAGATAAACACTTTTTGACCATATGGCTATATCTCTTTAAAATGTTGCAAGATCACAATGATTTTGACATATATTATGCAGAATCAAGCCCTTTTCAACATATTTCAGCACCAGCAAGCTGCTAGAAAGGAATCTTTAGTTATTTACACTCTGTTGCAAAAAAGCTTCAACTCAGTGAGATAAACACTTTTTGACCATATGGCTATATCTTTTTAAAATGTTGCAGGATCACAATGATTTTGACTTATATTATGCAGAATCAAGCCCTTTTCAACATATTTCAGCACCAGCAAGTTGCTAGAAAGGAATCTTTAGTTATTGACACTCTTTTGCAAAAAAGCTTCAACTCAGTGAGATAAACACTTTTTGACCATATGGCTATATCTTTTTAAAATTTTGCAGGATCACAATGATTTTGACTTATATTATGCAGAATCAAGCCCTTTTCAACATATTTCAGCACCAGCAAGCTGCTAGAAAGGAATCTTTAGTTATTTACGCTCTGAACAAAAATGCTTCAACTCAGTGAGATAAGACTTTTTTGACCATATGGATATAAATTTTCAATAAATTGCCGGATTAAAATGATTTTGACATATATTGTGTAGAATCATGTCCTTTACAACACATTTCAGCACCAGCAAGCTGCAAGAAAGGAATCATTAGTTATTTACACTCTAAATCAAAAACGCTTCAACTCAGTGAGATAAACACTTTTTGACCATATGGCTATATCTTTTGAATATCTTGCAGGATCACAATGATATTGACATATATGGTGCAAAATCATGTCCTTTACAACACATTTCAGCACCAGCAAGCTGCTAAAAAGTAATATTTATTTCTTTACACTCTAAATCAAAAACGCTTCAACTCAGTGAGATAAACACTTTTTGACCATATGGCTATATCCTTTCAAATAGTTGCCAGATTAAAATGATTTTGACATATTTTATGCATAATCATGTCCTTTTCAACATATTCAGCACCAGCAAGCTGCAAGAAAGGAATAATTAGTTATTTACACTCTAAATCAAAAACGCTTCAACTCAGTGAGATAAACACTTTTTGACCATATGGCTATATCTTTTGAATATCTTGCAAGATCACAATGATATTGACATATATGGTGCAGAATCATGTCCTCTACAACATAAATCAGCACCAGTGAGCTGCTAGAAAGGAATCATTAGTTATTTACACTCTAAATCAAAAACGCTTCAACTCGGTGAGATAACACTTTTTTGACCATATGGCTATATCTTTTCAATAAGTTGCCGGATTAAAATGATTTTGACATATATTGTGTAGAATCATGTCCTTTTTAACATAGTTCAGCACCAGCAAGCTGCAAGAAAGGAATCATTAGTTATTTACACTCTAAATCAAAAACGCTTCAACTCAGTGAGATAAACACTTTTTGACCATATGGCTATATCTTTTGAATATCTTGCAGGATCGCAATGATATTGACATATATGGTGTAGAATCATGTCCTTTACAACATATTTCTGCACCAGCAAGCTGCTAGAAAGGAATCTTTAGTTATTTACACTCTGTTGCAAAAAAGCTTCAACTCAGTGAGATAAACACTTTTTGACCATATGGCTATATCTTTTTAAAATGTTGCAGGATCACAATGATTTTGACTTTTATTATGCAAAATCAAGCCCTTTTCAACATATTTCAGCACCAGCAAGCTGCTAGAAAGGAATCTTTAGTTATTGACACTCTTTATCAAAAACGCTTCAACTCAGGGAGATAAACACTTTTTGACCGTATGGCTATATCTTTTCAAAATGTTGCAGGATCACAATGATTTTGACTTATATTATGCAGAATCAAGCCCTTTTCAACATATTTCAGCACCAGCAAGTTGCTAGAAAGGAATCTTTAGTTATTTACACTCTTTTGCAAAAAAGCTTCATCTCAGGGAGATAAACACTTTTTGACCAAATGGCTATATCTTTTTAAAATGTTGCAGGATCACAATGATTTTGACATGTATGGAACAGAATCATGTCCTTTACAACATAATTCAGCACCAGCAAGCTGCTAGAAAGGAATCTTTAGTTATTTACACTCTGAACAAAAATGCTTCAACTCAGTGAGATAAGACTTTTTTGACCATATGGATATAAATTTTCAATAAATTGCCGGATTAAAATGATTTTGAGATATATTTTGCAGAATCATGTCCTTTTCAACATATTTCAGCACCAGCGAGCTGCTAGAAAGGAATCTTTAGTTATTTACACTCTAAATCAAAAACGCTTCAACTCAGTGAGATAACAATTTTTTGACCATATGGCTATATCTTTTCAATAAGTTGCTGGATTAAAATGATTTTGACATATATAGTGTAGAATCATGTCCTTTTTAACATAGTTCAGCACCAGCAAGCTGCAAGAAAGGAATCATTAGTTATATACACTCTAAATAAGAAACGCTTCAACTCAGTGAGATAAACCCTTTTTGACCATATGGCTATATCTTTTTAAAATGTTGCAGGATCACAATGATTTTGACTTATATTATGCAGAATCAAGCCCTTTTCAACATATTTCAGCACCAGCAAGCTGCTAGAAAGGAATCTTTAGTTATTTACACTCTGTTGCAAAAAAGCTTCAACTCAGTGAAATAAACACTTTTTGACCATATGGCTATATCATTTTAAAATGTTGCAGGATCACAATGATTTTGACTTATATTATGCAGAATCAAGCCCTTTTCAACATATTTCAGCACCAGCAAGCTGCTAGAAAGGAATCTTTAGTTATTTACACTCTGTTGCAAAAAAGCTTCAACTCAGTAAGATAAACACTTTTTGACCGTATGGCTATATCTTTTTAAAATGTTGCAGGATCACAATGATTTTGACTTATATTATGCATAATCAAGCCCTTTTCAACATATTTCAGCACCAGCAAGCTGCTAGAAAGGAATCTTTAGTTATTTACACTCTGTTGCAAAAAAGCTTCAACTCAGTGAGATAAACACTTTTTGACCATATGGCTATATCTTTTTAAAATTTTGCAGGATCACAATGATTTTGACTTATATTATGCAGAATCAAGCCCTTTTCAACATATTTCAGCACCAGCAAGCTGCTAGAAAGGAATCTTTAGTTATTTACGCTCTGAACAAAAATGCTTCAACTCAGTGAGATAAGACTTTTTTGACCATATGGATATAAATTTTCAATAAATTGCCGGATTAAAATGATTTTGACATATATTGTGTAGAATCATGTCCTTTACAACACATTTCAGCACCAGCAAGCTGCAAGAAAGGAATCATTAGTTATTTACACTCTAAATCAAAAACGCTTCAACTCAGTGAGATAAACACTTTTTGACCATATGGCTATATCTTTTGAATATCTTGCAGGATCACAATGATATTGACATATATGGTGCAAAATCATGTCCTTTACAACACATTTCAGCACCAGCAAGCTGCTAAAAAGTAATATTTATTTCTTTACACTCTAAATCAAAAACGCTTCAACTCAGTGAGATAAACACTTTTTGACCATATGGCTATATCCTTTCAAATAGTTGCCAGATTAAAATGATTTTGACATATTTTATGCATAATCATGTCCTTTTCAACATATTCAGCACCAGCAAGCTGCAAGAAAGGAATAATTAGTTATTTACACTCTAAATCAAAAACGCTTCAACTCAGTGAGATAAACACTTTTTGACCATATGGCTATATCTTTTGAATATCTTGCAAGATCACAATGATATTGACATATATGGTGCAGAATCATGTCCTCTACAACATAAATCAGCACCAGTGAGCTGCTAGAAAGGAATCATTAGTTATTTACACTCTAAATCAAAAACGCTTCAACTCGGTGAGATAACACTTTTTTGACCATATGGCTATATCTTTTCAATAAGTTGCCGGATTAAAATGATTTTGACATATATTGTGTAGAATCATGTCCTTTTTAACATAGTTCAGCACCAGCAAGCTGCAAGAAAGGAATCATTAGTAATTTACACTCTAAATCAAAAACGCTTCAACTCAGTGAGATAAACACTTTTTGACCATATGGCTATATCTTTTGAATATCTTGCAGGATCGCAATGATATTGACATATATGGTGTAGAATCATGTCCTTTACAACATATTTCTGCACCAGCAAGCTGCTAGAAAGGAATCTTTAGTTATTTACACTCTTTTGCAAAAAAAGCTTCAACTCAGGGAGATAAACACTTTTTGACCGTATGGCTATATCTTTTTAAAATGTTGCAGGATCACAATGATTTTGACTTATATTATGCAGAATCAAGCCCTTTTCAACATATTTCAGCACCAGCAAGCTGCTAGAAAGGAATCTTTAGTTATTTACACTCTGTTGCAAAAAAGCTTCAACTCAGTGAGATAAACACTTTTTGACCATATGGCTATATCTTTTTAAAATGTTGCAGGATCACAATGATTTTGACTTTTATTATGCAAAATCAAGCCCTTTTCAACATATTTCAGCACCAGCAAGCTGCTAGAAAGGAATCTTTAGTTATTGACACTCTTTATCAAAAACGCTTCAACTCAGGGAGATAAACACTTTTTGACCGTATGGCTATATCTTTTCAAAATGTTGCAGGATCACAATGATTTTGACTTATATTATGCAGAATCAAGCCCTTTTCAACATATTTCAGCACCAGCAAGTTGCTAGAAAGGAATCTTTAGTTATTTACACTCTTTTGCAAAAAAGCTTCATCTCAGGGAGATAAACACTTTTTGACCAAATGGCTATATCTTTTTAAAATGTTGCAGGATCACAATGATTTTGACATGTATGGAACAGAATCATGTCCTTTACAACATAATTCAGCACCAGCAAGCTGCTAGAAAGGAATCTTTAGTTATTTACACTCTGAACAAAAATGCTTCAACTCAGTGAGATAAGACTTTTTTGACCATATGGATATAAATTTTCAATAAATTGCCGGATTAAAATGATTTTGAGATATATTTTGCAGAATCATGTCCTTTTCAACATATTTCAGCACCAGCGAGCTGCTAGAAAGGAATCTTTAGTTATTTACACTCTAAATCAAAAACGCTTCAACTCAGTGAGATAACAATTTTTTGACCATATGGCTATATCTTTTCAATAAGTTGCTGGATTAAAATGATTTTGACATATATAGTGTAGAATCATGTCCTTTTTAACATAGTTCAGCACCAGCAAGCTGCAAGAAAGGAATCATTAGTTATATACACTCTAAATAAGAAACGCTTCAACTCAGTGAGATAAACCCTTTTTGACCATATGGCTATATCTTTTTAAAATGTTGCAGGATCACAATGATTTTGACTTATATTATGCAGAATCAAGCCCTTTTCAACATATTTCAGCACCAGCAAGCTGCTAGAAAGGAATCTTTAGTTATTTACACTCTGTTGCAAAAAAGCTTCAACTCAGTGAAATAAACACTTTTTGACCATATGGCTATATCATTTTAAAATGTTGCAGGATCACAATGATTTTGACTTATATTATGCAGAATCAAGCCCTTTTCAACATATTTCAGCACCAGCAAGCTGCTAGAAAGGAATCTTTAGTTATTTACACTCTGTTGCAAAAAAGCTTCAACTCAGTAAGATAAACACTTTTTGACCGTATGGCTATATCTTTTTAAAATGTTGCAGGATCACAATGATTTTGACTTATATTATGCATAATCAAGCCCTTTTCAACATATTTCAGCACCAGCAAGCTGCTAGAAAGGAATCTTTAGTTATTTACACTCTGTTGCAAAAAAGCTTCAACTCAGTGAGATAAACACTTTTTGACCATATGGCTATATCTTTTTTAAAATGTTGAAGGGTCACAATGATTTTGACTTATAGTATGCAGAATCAAGCCCTTTTCAACATATTTCAGCACCAGCAAGCTGCTAGAAAGGAATCTTTAGTTATTTACACTCTGTTGCAAAAAAGCTTCAACTCAGTGAGATAAACACTTTTTGACCATATGGCTATATCTTTTTAAAATGTTGCAGGATCACAATGATTTTGACTTATATTATGCAGAATCAAGCCCTTTTCAACATATTTCAGCACCAGCAAGCTGCTAGAAAGGAATCTTTAGTTATTGACACTCTTTATCAAAAACGCTTCAACTCAGGGAGATAAACACTTTTTGACCATATGGCTATATCTTTTCAAAATGTTGCAAGATCACAATGATTTTGACTCATACTATGCAGAATCAAGCCCTTTTCAACATATTTCAGCACCAGTAAGCTGCTAGAAAGGAATCTTTAGTTATTGACACTCTTTTGCAAAAAAGCTTCAACTCAGTGAGATAAACACTTTTTGACCATATGGCTATATCTTTTTAAAATGTTGCAGGATCACAATGATTTTGACTTATATTATGCAGAATCAAGCCCTTTTCAACATATTTCAGCACCAGCAAGCTGCTAGAAAGGAATCTTTAGTTATTGACACTCTTTATCAAAAACGCTTCAACTCAGGGAGATAAACACTTTTTGACCGTATGGCTATATCTTTTCAAAATGTTGCAGGATCACAATGATTTTGACTTATATTATGCAGAATCAAGCCCTTTTCAACATATTTCAGCACCAGCAAGTTGCTAGAAAGGAATCTTTAGTTATTTACACTCTTTTGCAAAAAAGCTTCATCTCAGGGAGATAAACACTTTTTGACCAAATGGCTATATCTTTTTAAAATGTTGCAGGATCACAATGATTTTGACTTATATTATGCAGAATCAAGCCCTTTTCAACATATTTCAGCACCAGCAAGTTGCTAGAAAGGAATCTTTAGTTATTGACCCTCTTTTGCAAAAAAGCTTCATCTCAGGGAGATAAACACTTTTTGACCATATGCCTATATCTTTTTAAAATGTTGCAGGATCACAATGATTTTGACTTATATTATGCAGAATCAAGCCCTTTTCAACATATTTCAGCACCAGCAAGCTGCTAGAAAGGAATCTTTAGTTATTGACACTCTTTATCAAAAACGCTTCAACTCAGGGAGATAAACACTTTTTGACCGTATGGCTATATCTTTTCAAAATGTTGCAGGATCACAATGATTTTGACTTATATTATGCAGAATCAAGCCCTTTTCAACATATTTCAGCACCAGCAAGTTGCTAGAAAGGAATCTTTAGTTATTGACACTCTTTTGCAAAAAAGCTTCAACTCAGTGAGATAAACACTTTTTGACCATATGACTATATCTTTTTAAAATGTTGCAGGATCACAATGATTTTGACTTATATTATGCAGAATCAAGCCCTTTTCAACATATTTCAGCACCAGCAAGCTGCTAGAAAGGAATCTTTAGTTATTGACACTCTTTATCAAAAACGCTTCAACTCAGGGAGATAAACACTTTTTGACCATATGGCTATATCTCTTTAAAATGTTGCAAGATCACAATGATTTTGACATATATTATGCAGAATCAAGCCCTTTTCAACATATTTCAGCACCAGCAAGCTGCTAGAAAGGAATCTTTAGTTATTTACACTCTGTTGCAAAAAAGCTTCAACTCAGTGAGATAAACACTTTTTGACCATATGGCTATATCTTTTCAAAATGTTGCAGGATCACAATGATTTTGACTTATATTATGCAGAATCAAGCCCTTTTCAACATATTTCAGCACCAGCAAGTTGCTAGAAAGGAATCTTTAGTTATTGACACTCTTTTGCAAAAAAGCTTCAACTCAGTGAGATAAACACTTTTTGACCATATAGCTATATCTTTTTAAAATGTTGCAGGATCACAATGATTTTGACTTATATTATGCAGAATCAAGCCCTTTTCAACATATTTCAGCACCAGCAAGCTGCTAGAAAGGAATCTTTAGTTATTGACACTCTTTATCAAAAACGCTTCAACTCAGGGAGATAAACACTTTTTGACCATATGGCTATATCTTTTCAAAATGTTGCAGGATCACAATGATTTTGACTTATATTATGCAGAATCAAGCCCTTTTCAACATATTTCAGCACCAGCAAGTTGCTAGAAAGGAATCTTTAGTTATTGACACTCTTTTGCAAAAAAGCTTCAACTCAGTGAGATAAACACTTTTTGACCATATTAGTTAGTCCTCTTGCAGGAAATGCGTAGAGCCAACCGTGGCTACCAGGTTTCTCCATTGGGGTCTGTCGTTGGCAAGTTGCCGTGCCTGTGCCAGGCTCACACCGCAGGCCCTGAGGTCTTGGGCCACAACATCAAGCCAGCGGGTGCGGGGGGCACCTCTGGGTCTTCTCCATCCGGCTAGCTGGGGATTAAAGGCCAAGATGGAGCTTGTGGGGTGTTCGGCAGGCAAGCGGATGATGTGGCCATACCAACGAACTCGCCGCATTGCTGCGAGGCGAGATGCTGGGGGCTGCTGGGTTCGATCCCTTAGGGTCTTGTTTGTGACATGCTGGGTCCAGCTGATGCCTTCTAATGTCCTCAGGGCCCTGGAGTCAAATCCATCAAGCCTGGCTGCCAGCGTGTTGTTCAGCGGCCAGGTTTCGGAGCCATAGAGGAGGATTTAAGAAATAAACCAGTTACGAAACCAACCGAAGCAACCAGAATAAACCGGACGGATCTTCTTTTGACCATATGGCTATATCTTTTTAAAATGTTGCAGGATCACAATGATTTTGACTTATATTATGCAGAATCAAGCCCTTTTCAACATATTTCAGCACCAGCAAGCTGCTAGAAAGGAATCTTTAGTTATTGACACTCTTTATCAAAAACGCTTCAACTCAGTGAGATAAACACTTTTTGACCATATGGCTATATCTCTTTAAAATGTTGCAAGATCACAATGATTTTGACATATATTATGCAGAATCAAGCCCTTTTCAACATATTTCAGCACCAGCAAGCTGCTAGAAAGGAATCTTTAGTTATTGACACTCTTTATCAAAAACGCTTCAACTCAGTGAGATAAACACTTTTTGACCATATGGCTATATCTCTTTAAAATGTTGCAAGATCACAATGATTTTGACATATATTATGCAGAATCAAGCCCTTTTCAACATATTTCAGCACCAGCAAGCTGCTAGAAAGGAATCTTTAGTTATTGACACTCTTTATCAAAAACGCTTCAACTCAGGGAGATAAACACTTTTTGACCGTATGGCTATATCGTTTCAAAATGTTGCAGGATCACAATGATTTTGACTCATATTATGCAGAATCAAGCCCTTTTCAACATATTTCAGCACCAGCAAGCTGCTAGAAAGGAATCTTTAGTTATTTACACTCTGTTGCAAAAAAGCTTCAACTCAGTGAAATAAACACTTTTTGACCATATGGCTATATCTATTCAAAATGTTGCAGGATCACAATGATTTTGACTTATATTATGCAGAATCAAGCACTTTTCAACATATTTCAGCACCAGCAAGCTGCTAGAAAGGAATCTTTAGTTATTGACACTCTTTATCAAAAACGCTTCAACTCAGTGAGATAAACACTTTTTGACCATATGGCTATATCTATTCAAAATGTTGCAGGATCACAATGATTTTGACTTATATTATGCAGAATCAAGCCCTTTTCAACATATTTCAGCACCAGCAAGTTGCTAGAAAGGAATCTTTAGTTATTGACACTCTTTTGCAAAAAAGCTTCAACTCAGTGAGATAAACACTTTTTGACCATATGGCTATATCTTTTTAAAATGTTGCAGGATCACAATGATTTTGACTTATATTATGCAGAATCAAGCCCTTTTCAACATATTTCAGCACCAGCAAGCTGCTAGAAAGGAATCTTTAGTTATTGACACTCTTTATCAAAAACGCTTCAACTCAGGGAGATAAACACTTTTTGACCGTATGGCTATATCGTTTCAAAATGTTGCAGGATCACAATGATTTTGACTCATATAATGCAGAATCAAGCCCTTTTCAACATATTTCAGCACCAGCAAGCTGCTAGAAAGGAATCTTTAGTTATTTACACTCTGTTGCAAAAAAGCTTCAACTCAGTGAAATAAACACTTTTTGACCATATGGCTATATCTTTTCAAAATGTTGCACGATCACAATGATTTTGACTTATATTATGCAGAATCAAGCCCTTTTCAACATATTTCAGCACCAGCAAGTTGCTAGAAAGGAATCTTTAGTTATTTACACTCTTTTGCAAAAAAGCTTCAACTCAGTGAGATAAACACTTTTTGACGATATGGCTATATCTTTTTAAAATGTTGCAGGATCACAATGATTTTGACTTATTTTATGCAGAATCAAGCCCTTTTCAACATATTTCAGCACCAGCAAGCTGCTAGAAAGGAATCTTTAGTTATTGACACTCTTTATCAAAAACGCTTCAACTCAGGGAGATAAACACTTTTTGACCGTATGGCTATATCGTTTCAAAATGTTGCAGGATCACAATGATTTTGACTCATATTATGCAGAATCAAGCCCTTTTCAACATATTTCAGCACCAGCAAGCTGCTAGAAAGGAATCTTTAGTTATTTACACTCTGTTGCAAAAAAGCTTCAACTCAGTGAAATAAACACTTTTTGACCATATGGCTATATCTATTCAAAATGTTGCAGGATCACAATGATTTTGACTTATATTATGCAGAATCAAGCCCTTTTCAACATATTTCAGCACCAGCAAGTTGCTAGAAAGGAATCTTTAGTTATTGACACTCTTTTGCAAAAAAGCTTCAACTCAGTGAGATAAACACTTTTTGACCATATGGCTATATCTTTTTAAAATGTTGCAGGATCACAATGATTTTGACTTATATTATGCAGAATCAAGCCCTTTTCAACATATTTCAGCACCAGCAAGCTGCTAGAAAGGAATCTTTAGTTATTGACACTCTTTATCAAAAACGCTTCAACTCAGGGAGATAAACACTTTTTGACCATATGGCTATATCTTTTCAAAATGTTGCAGGATCACAATGATTTTGACTTATATTATGCAGAATCAAGCCCTTTTCAACATATTTCAGCACCAGCAAGTTGCTAGAAAGGAATCTTTAGTTATTGACACTCTTTTGCAAAAAAGCTTCAACTCAGTGAGATAAACACTTTTTGACCATATGGCTATATCTTTTTAAAATGTTGCAGGATCACAATGATTTTGACTTATATTATGCAGAATCAAGCCCTTTTCAACATATTTCAGCACCAGCAAGCTGCTAGAAAGGAATCTTTAGTTATTGACACTCTTTATCAAAAACGCTCCAACTCAGTGAGATAAACACTTTTTGACCATATGGCTATATCTCTTTAAAATGTTGCAAGATCACAATGATTTTGACATATATTATGCAGAATCAAGCCCTTTTCAACATATTTCAGCACCAGCAAGCTGCTAGAAAGGAATCTTTAGTTATTTACACTCTGTTGCAAAAAAGCTTCAACTCAGTGAGATAAACACTTTTTGACCATATGGCTATATCTTTTTAAAATGTTGCAGGATCACAATGATTTTGACTTATGTTATGCAGAATCAAGCCCTTTTCAACATATTTCAGCACCAGCAAGTTGCTAGAAAGGAATCTTTAGTTATTGACACTCTTTATCAAAAACGCTTCAACTCAGTGAGATAAACACTTTTTGACCATATGGCTATATCTTTTTAAAATGTTGCAGGATCACAATGATTTTGACTTATATTATGCAGAATCAAGCCCTTTTCAACATATTTCAGCACCAGCAAGTTGCTAGAAAGGAATCTTTAGTTATTTACACTCTTTTGCAAAAAAGCTTCAACTCAGTGAGATAAACACTTTTTGACGATATGGCTATATCTTTTTAAAATGTTGCAGGATCACAATGATTTTGACTTATTTTATGCAGAATCAAGCCCTTTTCAACATATTTCAGCACCAGCAAGCTGCTAGAAAGGAATCTTTAGTTATTGACACTCTTTATCAAAAACGCTTCAACTCAGGGAGATAAACACTTTTTGACCGTATGGCTATATCGTTTCAAAATGTTGCAGGATCACAATGATTTTGACTCATATTATGCAGAATCAAGCCCTTTTCAACATATTTCAGCACCAGCAAGCTGCTAGAAAGGAATCTTTAGTTATTGACACTCTTTATCAAAAACGCTTCAACTCAGGGAGATAAACACTTTTTGACCGTATGGCTATATCTTTTCAAAATGTTGCAGGATCACAATGATTTTGACTCATATTATGCAGAATCAAGCCCTTTTCAACATATTTCAGCACCAGCAAGTTGCTAGAAAGGAATCTTTAGTTATTTACACTCTTTTGCAAAAAAGCTTCAACTCAGGGAGATAAACACTTTTTGACCATATGGCTATATCTCTTTAAAATGTTGCAGGATTACAATGATTTTGACTCATATTATGCAGAATCAAGCCCTTTTCAACATATTTCAGCACCAGCAAGTTGCTAGAAAGGAATCTTTAGTTATTGACACTCTTTTGCAAAAAAGCTTCAACTCAGTGAGATAAACACTTTTTGACCATATGGCTATATCTTTTTAAAATGTTGCAGGATCACAATGATTTTGACTTATATTATGCAGAATCAAGCCCTTTTCAACATATTTCAGCACCAGCAAGTTGCTAGAAAGGAATCTTTAGTTATTGACACTCTTTTGCAAAAAAGCTTCAACTCAGTGAGATAAACACTTTTTGACCATATGGCTATATCTTTTTAAAATGTTGCAGGATCACAATGATTTTGACTTATATTATGCAGAATCAAGCCCTTTTCAACATATTTCAGCACCAGCAAGCTGCTAGAAAGGAATCTTTAGTTATTGACACTCTTTATCAAAAACGCTTCAACTCAGGGAGATAAACACTTTTTGACCATATGGCTATATCTTTTCAAAATGTTGCAGGATCACAATGATTTTGACTTATATTATGCAGAATCAAGCCCTTTTCAACATATTTCAGCACCAGCAAGTTGCTAGAAAGGAATCTTTAGTTATTTACACTCTTTTGCAAAAAAGCTTCAACTCAGTGAGATAAACACTTTTTGACCATATGGCTATATCTTTTTAAAATGTTGCAGGATCACAATGATTTTGACTTATATTATGCAGAATCAAGCCCTTTTCAACATATTTCAGCACCAGCAAGCTGCTAGAAAGGAATCTTTAGTTATTGACACTCTTTATCAAAAACGCTCCAACTCAGTGAGATAAACACTTTTTGACCATATGGCTATATCTCTTTAAAATGTTGCAAGATCACAATGATTTTGACATATATTATGCAGAATCAAGCCCTTTTCAACATATTTCAGCACCAGCAAGCTGCTAGAAAGGAATCTTTAGTTATTGACACTCTTTATCAAAAACGCTTCAACTCAGGGAGATAAACACTTTTTGACCGTATGGCTATATCTTTTCAAAATGTTGCAGGATCACAATGATTTTGACTCATATTATGCAGAATCAAGCCCTTTTCAACATATTTCAGCACCAGCAAGTTGCTAGAAAGGAATCTTTAGTTATTTACACTCTTTTGCAAAAAAGCTTCAACTCAGGGAGATAAACACTTTTTGACCATATGGCTATATCTCTTTAAAATGTTGCAGGATTACAATGATTTTGACTCATATTATGCAGAATCAAGCCCTTTTCAACATATTTCAGCACCAGCAAGCTGCTAGAAAGGAATCTTTAGTTATTTACACTCTGTTGCAAAAAAGCTTCAACTCAGTGAGATAAACACTTTTTGACCATATGGCTATATCTTTTCAAAATGTTGCAGGATCACAATGATTTTGACTTATATTATGCAGAATCAAGCCCTTTTCAACATATTTCAGCACCAGCAAGTTGCTAGAAAGGAATCTTTAGTTATTGACACTCTTTTGCAAAAAAGCTTCAACTCAGTGAGATAAACACTTTTTGACCATATGGCTATATCTTTTTAAAATGTTGCAGGATCACAATGATTTTGACTTATATTATGCAGAATCAAGCCCTTTTCAACATATTTCAGCACCAGCAAGCTGCTAGAAAGGAATCTTTAGTTATTGACACTCTTTATCAAAAACGCTTCAACTCAGGGAGATAAACACTTTTTGACCGTATGGCTATATCGTTTCAAAATGTTGCAGGATCACAATGATTTTGACTCATATTATGCAGAATCAAGCCTTTTTCAACATATTTCAGCACCAGCAAGCTGCTAGAAAGGAATCTTTAGTTATTTACACTCTGTTGCAAAAAAGCTTCAACTCAGTAAAATAAACACTTTTTGACCATATGGCTATATCTTTTCAAAATGTTGCAGGATCACAATGATTTTGACTTATATTATGCAGAATCAAGCCCTTTTCAACATATTTCAGCACCAGCAAGTTGCTAGAAAGGAATCTTTAGTTATTGACACTCTTTTGCAAAAAAGCTTCAACTCAGTGAGATAAACACTTTTTGACCATATGGCTATATCTTTTTAAATTGTTGCAGGATCACAATGATTTTGACTTATATTATGCAGAATCAAGCCCTTTTCAACATATTTCAGCACCAGCAAGCTGCTAGAAAGGAATCTTTAGTTATTGACACTCTTTATCAAAAACGCTTCAACTCAGGGAGATAAACACTTTTTGACCGTATGGCTATATCTTTTCAAAATGTTGCAGGATCACAATGATTTTGACCCATATTATGCAGAATCAAGCCCTTTTCAACATATTTCAGCACCAGCAAGCTGCTAGAAAGGAATCTTTAATTATTTACACTCTAAATCAAATAAGCTTCAACTCAGAGAGATAACCCTTTTTTGACCATATGGCTATATCTTTTCAAAAAGTTGCCGGATTAAAATGATTTTGACATATATTGTGCAGAATCATGTTCTTTTCAACATATTTCAGCACCAGCAAGTTGCTAGAAAGGAATCTTTAGTTATTGACACTCTTTACAAAAAAGCTTCAACTCAGTGAGATAAACACTTTTTGACCATATGGCTATATCTTTTTAAAATGTTGCAGGATCACAATGATTTTGACTTATATTATGCAGAATCAAGCCCTTTTCAACATATTTCAGCACCAGCAAGCTGCTAGAAAGGAATCTTTAGTTATTTACACTCTGTTGCAAAAAAGCTTCAACTCAGTGAGATAAACACTTTTTGACCATATGGCTATATCTCTTTAAAATGTTGCAGGATCACAATGATTTTGACTTATATTATGCAGAATCAAGCCCTTTTCAACATATTTCAGCACCAGCAAGCTGCTAGAAAGGAATCTTTAGTTATTGACACTCTTTATCAAAAACGCTTTAACTCAGTGAGATAAACACTTTTTGACCATATGGCTATATCTCTTTAAAATGTTGCAAGATCACAATGATTTTGACATATATTATGCAGAATCAAGCCCTTTTCAACATATTTCAGCACCAGCAAGTTGCTAGAAAGGAATCTTTAGTTATTGACACTCTTTTGCAAAAAAGCTTCAACTCAGTGAGATAAACACTTTTTGACCATATGGCTATATCTTTTTAAAATGTTGCAGGATCACAATGATTTTGACTTATATTATGCAGAATCAAGCCCTTTTCAACATATTTCAGCACCAGCAAGCTGCTAGAAAGGAATCTTTAGTTATTGACACTCTTTTGCAAAAAAGCTTCAACTCAGTGAGATAAACACTTTTTGACCATATGGCTATATCTTTTTAAAATGTTGCAGGATCACAATGATTTTGACTTATATTATGCAGAATCAAGCCCTTTTCAACATATTTCAGCACCAGCAAGTTGCTAGAAAGGAATCTTTAGTTATTGACACTCTTTTGCAAAAAAGCTTCAACTCAGTGAGATAAACACGTTTTGACCATATGGCTATATCTTTTTAAAATGTTGCAGGATCACAATGATTTTGACTTATATTATGCAGAATCAAGCCCTTTTCAACATATTTCAGCACCAGCAAGTTGCTAGAAAGGAATCTTTAGTTATTGACACTCTTTTGCAAAAAAGCTTCAACTCAGTGAGATAAACACTTTTTGACCATATGGCTATATCTTTTTAAAATGTTGCAGGATCACAATGATTTTGACTTATATTATGCAGAATCAAGCCCTTTTCAACATATTTCAGCACCAGCAAGTTGCTAGAAAGGAATCTTTAGTTATTGACACTCTTTTGCAAAAAAGCTTCAACTCAGTGAGATAAACACTTTTTGACCATATGGCTATATCTTTTTAAAATGTTGCAGGATCACAATGATTTTGACTTATATTATGCAGAATCAAGCCCTTTTCAACATATTTCAGCACCAGCAAGCTGCTAGAAAGGAATCTTTAGTTATTGACACTCTTTATCAAAAACGCTTCGACTCAGGGAGATAAACACTTTTTGACCATATGGCTATATCTTTTCAAAATGTTGCAGGATCACAATGATTTTGACTTATTTCATGCAGAATCAAGCCCTTTTCAACATATTTCAGCACCAGCAAGCTGCTAGAAAGGAATCTTTAGTTATTTACACTCTGTTGCAAAAAAGCTTCAACTCAGTGAGATAAACACTTTTTGACCATATGGCTATATCTTTTTAAAATGTTGCAGGATCACAATGATTTTGACTTATATTATGCAGAATCAAGCCCTTTTCAACATATTTCAGCACCAGCAAGCTGCTAGAAAGGAATCTTTAGTTATTGACACTCTTTATCAAAAACGCTTCAACTCAGTGAGATAAACACTTTTTGACCGTATAGCTATATCGTTTCAAAATGTTGCAGGATCACAATGATTTTGACTCATATTATGCAGAATCAAGCCCTTTTCAACATATTTCAGCACCAGCAAGCTGCTGGAAAGGAATCTTTAGTTATTTACACTCTGTTGCAAAAAAGCTTCAACTCAGTGAGATAAACACTTTTTGACCATATGGCTATATCTTTTCAAAATGTTGCAGGATCACAATGATTTTGACTCATATTATGCAGAATCAAGCCCTTTTCAACATATTTCAGCACCAGCAAGCTGCTAGAAAGGAATCTTTAGTTATTGACACTCTTTATCAAAAACGCTTCAACTCAGGGAGATAAACACTTTTTGACCGTATGGCTATACCTTTTCAAAATGTTGCAGGATCACAATGATTTTGACTTATATTATGCAGAATCAAGCCCTTTTCAACATATTTCAGCACCAGCAAGCTGCTAGAAAGGAATCTTTAGTTATTGACACTCTTTATCAAAAACGCTTCAACTCAGGGAGATAAACACTTTTTGACCGTATGGCTATATCTTTTCAAAATGTTGCAGGATCACAATGATTTTGACTTATATTATGCAGAATCAAGCCCTTTTCAACATATTTCAGCACCAGCAAGCTGCTAGAAAGGAATCTTTAGTTATTGACACTCTTTTGCAAAAAAGCTTCAACTCAGTGAGATAAACACTTTTTGACCATATGGCTATATCTTTTTAAAATGTTGCAGGATCACAATGATTTTGACTTATATTATGCAGAATCAAGCCCTTTTCAACATATTTCAGCACCAGCAAGTTGCTAGAAAGGAATCTTTAGTTATTGACACTCTTTTGCAAAAAAGCTTCAACTCAGTGAGATAAACACTTTTTGACCATATGGCTATATCTTTTTAAAATGTTGCAGGATCACAATGATTTTGACTTATATTATGCAGAATCAAGCCCTTTTCAACATATTTCAGCACCAGCAAGCTGCTAGAAAGGAATCTTTAGTTATTGACACTCTTTATCAAAAACGCTTCGACTCAGGGAGATAAACACTTTTTGACCATATGGCTATATCTTTTCAAAATGTTGCAGGATCACAATGATTTTGACTTATTTCATGCAGAATCAAGCCCTTTTCAACATATTTCAGCACCAGCAAGCTGCTAGAAAGGAATCTTTAGTTATTTACACTCTGTTGCAAAAAAGCTTCAACTCAGTGAGATAAACACTTTTTGACCATATGGCTATATCTTTTTAAAATGTTGCAGGATCACAATGATTTTGACTTATATTATGCAGAATCAAGCCCTTTTCAACATATTTCAGCACCAGCAAGCTGCTAGAAAGGAATCTTTAGTTATTGACACTCTTTATCAAAAACGCTTCAACTCAGTGAGATAAACACTTTTTGACCGTATAGCTATATCGTTTCAAAATGTTGCAGGATCACAATGATTTTGACTCATATTATGCAGAATCAAGCCCTTTTCAACATATTTCAGCACCAGCAAGCTGCTGGAAAGGAATCTTTAGTTATTTACACTCTGTTGCAAAAAAGCTTCAACTCAGTGAGATAAACACTTTTTGACCATATGGCTATATCTTTTCAAAATGTTGCAGGATCACAATGATTTTGACTCATATTATGCAGAATCAAGCCCTTTTCAACATATTTCAGCACCAGCAAGCTGCTAGAAAGGAATCTTTAGTTATTGACACTCTTTATCAAAAACGCTTCAACTCAGGGAGATAAACACTTTTTGACCGTATGGCTATACCTTTTCAAAATGTTGCAGGATCACAATGATTTTGACTTATATTATGCAGAATCAAGCCCTTTTCAACATATTTCAGCACCAGCAAGCTGCTAGAAAGGAATCTTTAGTTATTGACACTCTTTATCAAAAACGCTTCAACTCAGGGAGATAAACACTTTTTGACCGTATGGCTATATCTTTTCAAAATGTTGCAGGATCACAATGATTTTGACTTATATTATGCAGAATCAAGCCCTTTTCAACATATTTCAGCACCAGCAAGCTGCTAGAAAGGAATCTTTAGTTATTGACACTCTTTATCAAAAACGCTTCAACTCAGGGAGATAAACACTTTTTGACCGTATGGCTATACCTTTTCAAAATGTTGCAGGATCACAATGATTTTGACTCATATTATGCAGAATCAAGCCCTTTTCAACATATTTAAGCACCAGCAAGCTGCTAGAAAGGAATCTTTAGTTATTTACACTCTGTTGCAAAAAAGCTTCAACTCAGTGAGATAAACACTTTTTGACCATATGGCTATATCTTTTCAAAATGTTGCAGGATCACAATGATTTTGACTTATATTATGCAGAATCAAGCCCTTTTCAACATATTTCAGCACCAGCAAGTTGCTAGAAAGGAATCTTTAGTTATTGACACTCTTTATCAAAAACGCTTCGACTCAGGGAGATAAACACTTTTTGACCATATGGCTATATCTTTTCAAAATGTTGCAGGATCACAATGATTTTGACTTATTTCATGCAGAATCAAGCCCTTTTCAACATATTTCAGCACCAGCAAGCTGCTAGAAAGGAATCTTTAGTTATTTACACTCTGTTGCAAAAAAGCTTCAACTCAGTGAGATAAACACTTTTTGACCATATGGCTATATCTTTTCAAAATGTTGCAGGATCACAATGATTTTGACTCATATTATGCAGAATCAAGCCCTTTTCAACATATTTCAGCACCAGCAAGCTGCTAGAAAGGAATCTTTAGTTATTGACACTCTTTATCAAAAACGCTTCAACTCAGGGAGATAAACACTTTTTGACCGTATGGCTATATCTTTTCAAAAAGTTGCAGGATCACAATTATTTTGACTCATATTATGCAGAATCAAGCCCTTTTCAACATATTTCAGCACCAGCAAGCTGCTAGAAAGGAATCTTTAGTTATTTACACTCTGTTGCAAAAAAGCTTCAACTCAGTGAGATAAACACTTTTTGACCATATGGCTATATCTTTTTAAAATGTTGCAGGATCACAATGATTTTGACTTATATTATGCAGAATCAAGCCCTTTTCAACATATTTCAGCACCAGCAAGCTGCTAGAAAGGAATCTTTAGTTATTGACACTCTTTTGCAAAAACGCTTCAACTCAGTGAGATAAACACTTTTTGACCATATGGCTATATCTCTTTAAAATGTTGCAAGATCACAATGATTTTGACATATATTATGCAGAATCAAGCCCTTTTCAACATATTTCAGCACCAGCAAGCTGCTAGAAAGGAATCTTTAGTTATTTACACTCTGTTTCAAAAAAGCTTCAACTCAGTGAGATAAACACTTTTTGACCATATGGCTATATCTTTTCAAAATGTTGCAGGATCACAATGATTTTGACTTATATTATGCAGAATCAAGCCCTTTTCAACATATTTCAGCACCAGCAAGTTGCTAGAAAGGAATCTTTAGTTATTGACACTCTTTTGCAAAAAATCTTCAACTCAGTGAGATAAACACTTTTTGACCATATGGCTATATCTTTTTAAAATGTTGCAGGATCACAATGATTTTGACTTATATTATGCATAATCAAGCCCTTTTCAACATATTTCAGCACCAGCAAGCTGCTAGAAAGGAATCTTTAGTTATTGACACTCTTTATCAAAAACGCTTCGACTCAGGGAGATAAACACTTTTTGACCATATGGCTATATCTTTTCAAAATGTTGCAGGATCACAATGATTTTGACTTATATTATGCAGAATCAAGCCCTTTTCAACATATTTCAGCACCAGCAAGCTGCTAGAAAGGAATCTTTAGTTATTTACACTCTGTTGCAAAAAAGCTTCAACTCATTGAGATAAACACTTTTTGAGCATATGGCTATATCTTTTTAAAATGTTGCAGGATCACAATGATTTTGACTTATATTATGCAGAATCAAGCCCTTTTCAACATATTTCAGCACCAGCAAGTTGCTAGAAAGGAATCTTTAGTTATTGACACTCTTTTGCAAAAAAGCTTCAACTCAGTGAGATAAACACTTTTTGACCATATGGCTATATCTTTTTAAAATGTTGCAGGATCACAATGATTTTGACTTATATTATGCAGAATCAAGCCCTTTTCAACATATTTCAGCACCAGCAAGCTGCTAGAAAGGAATCTTTAGTTATTGACACTCTTTTGCAAAAACGCTTCAACTCAGTGAGATAAACACTTTTTGACCATATGGCTATATCTCTTTAAAATGTTGCAAGATCACAATGATTTTGACATATATTATGCAGAATCAAGCCCTTTTCAACATATTTCAGCACCAGCAAGCTGCTAGAAAGGAATCTTTAGTTATTTACACTCTGTTTCAAAAAAGCTTCAACTCAGTGAGATAAACACTTTTTGACCATATGGCTATATCTTTTCAAAATGTTGCAGGATCACAATGATTTTGACTTATATTATGCAGAATCAAGCCCTTTTCAACATATTTCAGCACCAGCAAGTTGCTAGAAAGGAATCTTTAGTTATTGACACTCTTTTGCAAAAAATCTTCAACTCAGTGAGATAAACACTTTTTGACCATATGGCTATATCTTTTTAAAATGTTGCAGGATCACAATGATTTTGACTTATATTATGCAGAATCAAGCCCTTTTCAACATATTTCAGCACCAGCAAGTTGCTAGAAAGGAATCTTTAGTTATTGACACTCTTTTGCAAAAAAGCTTCAACTCAGTGAGATAAACACTTTTTGACCATATGGCTATATCTTTTTAAAATGTTGCAGGATCACAATGATTTTGACTTATATTATGCAGAATCAAGCCCTTTTCAACATATTTCAGCACCAGCAAGCTGCTAGAAAGGAATCTTTAGTTATTGACACTCTTTATCAAAAACGCTTCAACTCAGTGAGATAAACACTTTTTGACCGTATAGCTATATCGTTTCAAAATGTTGCAGGATCACAATGATTTTGACTCACATTATGCAGAATCAAGCCCTTTTCAACATATTTCAGCACCAGCAAGCTGCTAGAAAGGAATCTTTAGTTATTGACACTCTTTATCAAAAACGCTTCAACTCAGGGAGATAAACACTTTTTGACCGTATGGCTATATCTTTTCAAAAAGTTGCAGGATCACAATGATTTTGACTCATATTATGCAGAATCAAGCCCTTTTCAACATATTTCAGCACCAGCAAGCTGCTAGAAAGGAATCTTTAGTTATTGACACTCTTTTGCAAAAAAGCTTCAACTCAGTGAGATAAACACTTTTTGACCATATGGCTATATCTTTTTAAAATGTTGCAGGATCACAATGATTTTGACTTATATTATGCAGAATCAAGCCCTTTTCAACATATTTCAGCACCAGCAAGCTGCTAGAAAGGAATCTTTAGTTATTGACACTCTTTATCAAAAACGCTTCGACTCAGGGAGATAAACACTTTTTGACCATATGGCTATATCTTTTCAAAATGTTGCAGGATCACAATGATTTTGACTTATTTCATGCAGAATCAAGCCCTTTTCAACATATTTCAGCACCAGCAAGCTGCTAGAAAGGAATCTTTAGTTATTTACACTCTGTTGCAAAAAAGCTTCAACTCAGTGAGATAAACACTTTTTGACCATATGGCTATATCTTTTTAAAATGTTGCAGGATCACAATGATTTTGACTTATATTATGCAGAATCAAGCCCTTTTCAACATATTTCAGCACCAGCAAGCTGCTAGAAAGGAATCTTTAGTTATTGACACTCTTTATCAAAAACGCTTCAACTCAGTGAGATAAACACTTTTTGACCGTATAGCTATATCGTTTCAAAATGTTGCAGGATCACAATGATTTTGACTCATATTATGCAGAATCAAGCCCTTTTCAACATATTTCAGCACCAGCAAGCTGCTGGAAAGGAATCTTTAGTTATTTACACTCTGTTGCAAAAAAGCTTCAACTCAGTGAGATAAACACTTTTTGACCATATGGCTATATCTTTTCAAAATGTTGCAGGATCACAATGATTTTGACTTATATTATGCAGAATCAAGCCCTTTTCAACATATTTCAGCACCAGCAAGCTGCTAGAAAGGAATCTTTAGTTATTTACACTCTGTTGCAAAAAAGCTTCAACTCATTGAGATAAACACTTTTTGAGCATATGGCTATATCTTTTTAAAATGTTGCAGGATCACAATGATTTTGACTTATATTATGCAGAATCAAGCCCTTTTCAACATATTTCAGCACCAGCAAGTTGCTAGAAAGGAATCTTTAGTTATTGACACTCTTTTGCAAAAAAGCTTCAACTCAGTGAGATAAACACTTTTTGACCATATGGCTATATCTTTTTAAAATGTTGCAGGATCACAATGATTTTGACTTATATTATGCAGAATCAAGCCCTTTTCAACATATTTCAGCACCAGCAAGCTGCTAGAAAGGAATCTTTAGTTATTGACACTCTTTTGCAAAAACGCTTCAACTCAGTGAGATAAACACTTTTTGACCATATGGCTATATCTCTTTAAAATGTTGCAAGATCACAATGATTTTGACATATATTATGCAGAATCAAGCCCTTTTCAACATATTTCAGCACCAGCAAGCTGCTAGAAAGGAATCTTTAGTTATTTACACTCTGTTTCAAAAAAGCTTCAACTCAGTGAGATAAACACTTTTTGACCATATGGCTATATCTTTTCAAAATGTTGCAGGATCACAATGATTTTGACTTATATTATGCAGAATCAAGCCCTTTTCAACATATTTCAGCACCAGCAAGTTGCTAGAAAGGAATCTTTAGTTATTGACACTCTTTTGCAAAAAATCTTCAACTCAGTGAGATAAACACTTTTTGACCATATGGCTATATCTTTTTAAAATGTTGCAGGATCACAATGATTTTGACTTATATTATGCAGAATCAAGCCCTTTTCAACATATTTCAGCACCAGCAAGTTGCTAGAAAGGAATCTTTAGTTATTGACACTCTTTTGCAAAAAAGCTTCAACTCAGTGAGATAAACACTTTTTGACCATATGGCTATATCTTTTTAAAATGTTGCAGGATCACAATGATTTTGACTTATATTATGCAGAATCAAGCCCTTTTCAACATATTTCAGCACCAGCAAGCTGCTAGAAAGGAATCTTTAGTTATTGACACTCTTTATCAAAAACGCTTCAACTCAGTGAGATAAACACTTTTTGACCGTATAGCTATATCGTTTCAAAATGTTGCAGGATCACAATGATTTTGACTCACATTATGCAGAATCAAGCCCTTTTCAACATATTTCAGCACCAGCAAGCTGCTAGAAAGGAATCTTTAGTTATTGACACTCTTTATCAAAAACGCTTCAACTCAGGGAGATAAACACTTTTTGACCGTATGGCTATATCTTTTCAAAAAGTTGCAGGATCACAATGATTTTGACTCATATTATGCAGAATCAAGCCCTTTTCAACATATTTCAGCACCAGCAAGCTGCTAGAAAGGAATCTTTAGTTATTGACACTCTTTTGCAAAAAAGCTTCAACTCAGTGAGATAAACACTTTTTGACCATATGGCTATATCTTTTTAAAATGTTGCAGGATCACAATGATTTTGACTTATATTATGCAGAATCAAGCCCTTTTCAACATATTTCAGCACCAGCAAGCTGCTAGAAAGGAATCTTTAGTTATTGACACTCTTTATCAAAAACGCTTCGACTCAGGGAGATAAACACTTTTTGACCATATGGCTATATCTTTTCAAAATGTTGCAGGATCACAATGATTTTGACTTATTTCATGCAGAATCAAGCCCTTTTCAACATATTTCAGCACCAGCAAGCTGCTAGAAAGGAATCTTTAGTTATTTACACTCTGTTGCAAAAAAGCTTCAACTCAGTGAGATAAACACTTTTTGACCATATGGCTATATCTTTTTAAAATGTTGCAGGATCACAATGATTTTGACTTATATTATGCAGAATCAAGCCCTTTTCAACATATTTCAGCACCAGCAAGCTGCTAGAAAGGAATCTTTAGTTATTGACACTCTTTATCAAAAACGCTTCAACTCAGTGAGATAAACACTTTTTGACCGTATAGCTATATCGTTTCAAAATGTTGCAGGATCACAATGATTTTGACTCATATTATGCAGAATCAAGCCCTTTTCAACATATTTCAGCACCAGCAAGCTGCTGGAAAGGAATCTTTAGTTATTTACACTCTGTTGCAAAAAAGCTTCAACTCAGTGAGATAAACACTTTTTGACCATATGGCTATATCTTTTCAAAATGTTGCAGGATCACAATGATTTTGACTCATATTATGCAGAATCAAGCCCTTTTCAACATATTTCAGCACCAGCAAGCTGCTAGAAAGGAATCTTTAGTTATTGACACTCTTTATCAAAAACGCTTCAACTCAGTGAGATAAACACTTTTTGACCGTATGGCTATATCTTTTCAAAAAGTTGCAGGATCACAATTATTTTGACTCATATTATGCAGAATCAAGCCCTTTTCAACATATTTCAGCACCAGCAAGCTGCTAGAAAGGAATCTTTAGTTATTTACACTCTGTTGCAAAAAAGCTTCAACTCAGTGAGATAAACACTTTTTGACCATATGGCTATATCTTTTTAAAATGTTGCAGGATCACAATGATTTTGACTTATATTATGCAGAATCAAGCCCTTTTCAACATATTTCAGCACCAGCAAGCTGCTAGAAAGGAATCTTTAGTTATTGACACTCTTTATCAAAAACGCTTCAACTCAGTGAGATAAACACTTTTTGACCGTATAGCTATATCGTTTCAAAATGTTGCAGGATCACAATGATTTTGACTCATATTATGCAGAATCAAGCCCTTTTCAACATATTTCAGCACCAGCAAGCTGCTGGAAAGGAATCTTTAGTTATTTACACTCTGTTGCAAAAAAGCTTCAACTCAGTGAGATAAACACTTTTTGACCATATGGCTATATCTTTTCAAAATGTTGCAGGATCACAATGATTTTGACTCATATTATGCAGAATCAAGCACTTTTCAACATATTTCAGCACCAGCAAGCTGCTAGAAAGGAATCTTTAGTTATTGACACTCTTTATCAAAAACGCTTCAACTCAGGGAGATAAACACTTTTTGACCGTATGGCTATACCTTTTCAAAATGTTGCAGGATCACAATGATTTTGACTTATATTATGCAGAATCAAGCCCTTTTCAACATATTTCAGCACCAGCAAGCTGCTAGAAAGGAATCTTTAGTTATTGACACTCTTTATCAAAAACGCTTCAACTCAGGGAGATAAACACTTTTTGACCGTATGGCTATATCTTTTCAAAATGTTGCAGGATCACAATGATTTTGACTTATATTATGCAGAATCAAGCCCTTTTCAACATATTTCAGCACCAGCAAGCTGCTAGAAAGGAATCTTTAGTTATTGACACTCTTTATCAAAAACGCTTCAACTCAGGGAGATAAACACTTTTTGACCGTATGGCTATACCTTTTCAAAATGTTGCAGGATCACAATGATTTTGACTCATATTATGCAGAATCAAGCCCTTTTCAACATATTTAAGCACCAGCAAGCTGCTAGAAAGGAATCTTTAGTTATTTACACTCTGTTGCAAAAAAGCTTCAACTCAGTGAGATAAACACTTTTTGACCATATGGCTATATCTTTTCAAAATGTTGCAGGATCACAATGATTTTGACTTATATTATGCAGAATCAAGCCCTTTTCAACATATTTCAGCACCAGCAAGTTGCTAGAAAGGAATCTTTAGTTATTGACACTCTTTATCAAAAACGCTTCGACTCAGGGAGATAAACACTTTTTGACCATATGGCTATATCTTTTCAAAATGTTGCAGGATCACAATGATTTTGACTTATTTCATGCAGAATCAAGCCCTTTTCAACATATTTCAGCACCAGCAAGCTGCTAGAAAGGAATCTTTAGTTATTTACACTCTGTTGCAAAAAAGCTTCAACTCAGTGAGATAAACACTTTTTGACCATATGGCTATATCTTTTTAAAATGTTGCAGGATCACAATGATTTTGACTTATATTATGCAGAATCAAGCCCTTTTCAACATATTTCAGCACCAGCAAGCTGCTAGAAAGGAATCTTTAGTTATTGACACTCTTTATCAAAAACGCTTCAACTCAGTGAGATAAACACTTTTTGACCGTATAGCTATATCGTTTCAAAATGTTGCAGGATCACAATGATTTTGACTCATATTATGCAGAATCAAGCCCTTTTCAACATATTTCAGCACCAGCAAGCTGCTGGAAAGGAATCTTTAGTTATTTACACTCTGTTGCAAAAAAGCTTCAACTCAGTGAGATAAACACTTTTTGACCATATGGCTATATCTTTTCAAAATGTTGCAGGATCACAATGATTTTGACTCATATTATGCAGAATCAAGCCCTTTTCAACATATTTCAGCACCAGCAAGCTGCTAGAAAGGAATCTTTAGTTATTGACACTCTTTATCAAAAACGCTTCAACTCAGGGAGATAAACACTTTTTGACCATATGGCTATATCTTTTCAAAATGTTGCAGGATCACAATGATTTTGACTTATTTCATGCAGAATCAAGCCCTTTTCAACATATTTCAGCACCAGCAAGCTGCTAGAAAGGAATCTTTAGTTATTTACACTCTGTTGCAAAAAAGCTTCAACTCAGTGAGATAAACACTTTTTGACCATATGGCTATATCTTTTTAAAATGTTGCAGGATCACAATGATTTTGACTTATATTATGCAGAATCAAGCCCTTTTCAACATATTTCAGCACCAGCAAGCTGCTAGAAAGGAATCTTTAGTTATTGACACTCTTTATCAAAAACGCTTCAACTCAGTGAGATAAACACTTTTTGACCGTATAGCTATATCGTTTCAAAATGTTGCAGGATCACAATGATTTTGACTCATATTATGCAGAATCAAGCCCTTTTCAACATATTTCAGCACCAGCAAGCTGCTGGAAAGGAATCTTTAGTTATTTACACTCTGTTGCAAAAAAGCTTCAACTCAGTGAGATAAACACTTTTTGACCATATGGCTATATCTTTTCAAAATGTTGCAGGATCACAATGATTTTGACTCATATTATGCAGAATCAAGCCCTTTTCAACATATTTCAGCACCAGCAAGCTGCTAGAAAGGAATCTTTAGTTATTGACACTCTTTATCAAAAACGCTTCAACTCAGGGAGATAAACACTTTTTGACCGTATGGCTATATCTTTTCAAAAAGTTGCAGGATCACAATTATTTTGACTCATATTATGCAGAATCAAGCCCTTTTCAACATATTTCAGCACCAGCAAGCTGCTAGAAAGGAATCTTTAGTTATTTACACTCTGTTGCAAAAAAGCTTCAACTCAGTGAGATAAACACTTTTTGACCATATGGCTATATCTTTTTAAAATGTTGCAGGATCACAATGATTTTGACTTATATTATGCAGAATCAAGCCCTTTTCAACATATTTCAGCACCAGCAAGCTGCTAGAAAGGAATCTTTAGTTATTGACACTCTTTTGCAAAAACGCTTCAACTCAGTGAGATAAACACTTTTTGACCATATGGCTATATCTCTTTAAAATGTTGCAAGATCACAATGATTTTGACATATATTATGCAGAATCAAGCCCTTTTCAACATATTTCAGCACCAGCAAGCTGCTAGAAAGGAATCTTTAGTTATTTACACTCTGTTTCAAAAAAGCTTCAACTCAGTGAGATAAACACTTTTTGACCATATGGCTATATCTTTTCAAAATGTTGCAGGATCACAATGATTTTGACTTATATTATGCAGAATCAAGCCCTTTTCAACATATTTCAGCACCAGCAAGTTGCTAGAAAGGAATCTTTAGTTATTGACACTCTTTTGCAAAAAATCTTCAACTCAGTGAGATAAACACTTTTTGACCATATGGCTATATCTTTTTAAAATGTTGCAGGATCACAATGATTTTGACTTATATTATGCATAATCAAGCCCTTTTCAACATATTTCAGCACCAGCAAGCTGCTAGAAAGGAATCTTTAGTTATTGACACTCTTTATCAAAAACGCTTCGACTCAGGGAGATAAACACTTTTTGACCATATGGCTATATCTTTTCAAAATGTTGCAGGATCACAATGATTTTGACTTATATTATGCAGAATCAAGCCCTTTTCAACATATTTCAGCACCAGCAAGCTGCTAGAAAGGAATCTTTAGTTATTTACACTCTGTTGCAAAAAAGCTTCAACTCATTGAGATAAACACTTTTTGAGCATATGGCTATATCTTTTTAAAATGTTGCAGGATCACAATGATTTTGACTTATATTATGCAGAATCAAGCCCTTTTCAACATATTTCAGCACCAGCAAGTTGCTAGAAAGGAATCTTTAGTTATTGACACTCTTTTGCAAAAAAGCTTCAACTCAGTGAGATAAACACTTTTTGACCATATGGCTATATCTTTTTAAAATGTTGCAGGATCACAATGATTTTGACTTATATTATGCAGAATCAAGCCCTTTTCAACATATTTCAGCACCAGCAAGCTGCTAGAAAGGAATCTTTAGTTATTGACACTCTTTATCAAAAACGCTTCAACTCAGTGAGATAAACACTTTTTGACCGTATAGCTATATCGTTTCAAAATGTTGCAGGATCACAATGATTTTGACTCACATTATGCAGAATCAAGCCCTTTTCAACATATTTCAGCACCAGCAAGCTGCTAGAAAGGAATCTTTAGTTATTGACACTCTTTATCAAAAACGCTTCAACTCAGGGAGATAAACACTTTTTGACCGTATGGCTATATCTTTTCAAAAAGTTGCAGGATCACAATGATTTTGACTCATATTATGCAGAATCAAGCCCTTTTCAACATATTTCAGCACCAGCAAGCTGCTAGAAAGGAATCTTTAGTTATTGACACTCTTTTGCAAAAAAGCTTCAACTCAGTGAGATAAACACTTTTTGACCATATGGCTATATCTTTTTAAAATGTTGCAGGATCACAATGATTTTGACTTATATTATGCAGAATCAAGCCCTTTTCAACATATTTCAGCACCAGCAAGCTGCTAGAAAGGAATCTTTAGTTATTGACACTCTTTATCAAAAACGCTTCGACTCAGGGAGATAAACACTTTTTGACCATATGGCTATATCTTTTCAAAATGTTGCAGGATCACAATGATTTTGACTTATTTCATGCAGAATCAAGCCCTTTTCAACATATTTCAGCACCAGCAAGCTGCTAGAAAGGAATCTTTAGTTATTTACACTCTGTTGCAAAAAAGCTTCAACTCAGTGAGATAAACACTTTTTGACCATATGGCTATATCTTTTTAAAATGTTGCAGGATCACAATGATTTTGACTTATATTATGCAGAATCAAGCCCTTTTCAACATATTTCAGCACCAGCAAGCTGCTAGAAAGGAATCTTTAGTTATTGACACTCTTTATCAAAAACGCTTCAACTCAGTGAGATAAACACTTTTTGACCGTATAGCTATATCGTTTCAAAATGTTGCAGGATCACAATGATTTTGACTCATATTATGCAGAATCAAGCCCTTTTCAACATATTTCAGCACCAGCAAGCTGCTAGAAAGGAATCTTTAGTTATTTACACTCTGTTGCAAAAAAGCTTCAACTCAGTGAGATAAACACTTTTTGACCATATGGCTATATCTTTTCAAAATGTTGCAGGATCACAATGATTTTGACTCATATTATGCAGAATCAAGCCCTTTTCAACATATTTCAGCACCAGCAAGCTGCTAGAAAGGAATCTTTAGTTATTGACACTCTTTATCAAAAACGCTTCAACTCAGTGAGATAAACACTTTTTGACCGTATGGCTATATCTTTTCAAAAAGTTGCAGGATCACAATTATTTTGACTCATATTATGCAGAATCAAGCCCTTTTCAACATATTTCAGCACCAGCAAGCTGCTAGAAAGGAATCTTTAGTTATTTACACTCTGTTGCAAAAAAGCTTCAACTCAGTGAGATAAACACTTTTTGACCATATGGCTATATCTTTTTAAAATGTTGCAGGATCACAATGATTTTGACTTATATTATGCAGAATCAAGCCCTTTTCAACATATTTCAGCACCAGCAAGCTGCTAGAAAGGAATCTTTAGTTATTGACACTCTTTATCAAAAACGCTTCAACTCAGTGAGATAAACACTTTTTGACCGTATAGCTATATCGTTTCAAAATGTTGCAGGATCACAATGATTTTGACTCATATTATGCAGAATCAAGCCCTTTTCAACATATTTCAGCACCAGCAAGCTGCTAGAAAGGAATCTTTAGTTATTGACACTCTTTATCAAAAACGCTTCAACTCAGTGAGATAAACACTTTTTGACCGTATAGCTATACCTTTTCAAAATGTTGCAGGATCACAATGATTTTGACTTATATTATGCAGAATCAAGCCCTTTTCAACATATTTCAGCACCAGCAAGCTGCTAGAAAGGAATCTTTAGTTATTGACACTCTTTATCAAAAACGCTTCAACTCAGGGAGATAAACACTTTTTGACCGTATGGCTATATCTTTTCAAAATGTTGCAGGATCACAATGATTTTGACTTATATTATGCAGAATCAAGCCCTTTTCAACATATTTCAGCACCAGCAAGCTGCTAGAAAGGAATCTTTAGTTATTGACACTCTTTATCAAAAACGCTTCAACTCAGGGAGATAAACACTTTTTGACCGTATGGCTATATCTTTTCAAAATGTTGCAGGATCACAATGATTTTGACTTATATTATGCAGAATCAAGCCCTTTTCAACATATTTCAGCACCAGCAAGTTGCTAGAAAGGAATCTTTAGTTATTGACACTCTTTTGCAAAAAAGCTTCAACTCAGTGAGATAAACACTTTTTGACCATATGGCTATATCTTTTCAAAATGTTGCAGGATCACAATGATTTTGACTTATATTATGCAGAATCAAGCCCTTTTCAACATATTTCTGCACCAGCAAGCTGCTAGAAAGGAATCTTTAGTTATTGACACTCTTTATCAAAAACGCTTCAACTCAGGGAGATAAACACTTTTTGACCGTATGGCTATATCTTTTAGAAAAGTTGCAGGATCACAATGATTTTGACTCATATTATGCAGAATCAAGCCCTTTTCAACATATTTCAGCACCAGCAAGCTGCTAGAAAGGAATCTTTAGTTATTTACACTCTGTTGCAAAAAAGCTTCAACTCAGTGAGATAAACACTTTTTGACCATATGGCTATATCTTTTTAAAATGTTGCAGGATCACAATGATTTTGACTTATATTATGCAGAATCAAGCCCTTTTCAACATATTTCAGCACCGGCAAGCTGCTAGAAAGGAATCTCTAGTTATTTACACTCTGTTGCAAAAAAGCTTCAACTCAGTGAAATAAACACTTTTTGACCATATGGCTATATCTTTTCAAAATGTTGCAGGATCACAATGATTTTGACTTATATTATGCAGAATCAAGCCCTTTTCAACATATTTCAGCACCAGCAAGTTGCTAGAAAGGAATCTTTAGTTATTGACACTCTTTTGCAAAAAAGCTTCAACTCAGTGAGATAAACACTTTTTGACCATATGGCTATATCTTTTTAAAATGTTGCAGGATCACAATGATTTTGACTTATATTATGCAGAATCAAGCCCTTTTCAACATATTTCAGCACCAGCAAGCTGCTAGAAAGGAATCTTTAGTTATTGACACTCTTTTGCAAAAACGCTTCAACTCAGTGAGATAAACACTTTTTGACCATATGGCTATATCTCTTTAAAATGTTGCAAGATCACAATGATTTTGACATATATTATGCAGAATCAAGCCCTTTTCAACATATTTCAGCACCAGCAAGCTGCTAGAAAGGAATCTTTAGTTATTTACACTCTGTTGCAAAAAAGCTTCAACTCAGTGAGATAAACACTTTTTGACCATATGGCTATATCTTTTCAAAATGTTGCAGGATCACAATGATTTTGACTTATATTATGCAGAATCAAGCCCTTTTCAACATATTTCAGCACCAGCAAGTTGCTAGAAAGGAATCTTTAGTTATTGACACTCTTTTGCAAAAAAGCTTCAACTCAGTGAGATAAACACTTTTTGACCATATGGCTATATCTTTTTAAAATGTTGCAGGATCACAATGATTTTGACTTATATTATGCATAATCAAGCCCTTTTCAACATATTTCAGCACCAGCAAGCTGCTAGAAAGGAATCTTTAGTTATTGACACTCTTTATCAAAAACGCTTCGACTCAGGGAGATAAACACTTTTTGACCATATGGCTATATCTTTTCAAAATGTTGCAGGATCACAATGATTTTGACTTATATTATGCAGAATCAAGCCCTTTTCAACATATTTCAGCACCGGCAAGCTGCTAGAAAGGAATCATTAGTTATTTACACTCTGTTGCAAAAAAGCTTCAACTCAGTGAAATAAACACTTTTTGACCATATGGCTATATCTTTTCAAAATGTTGCAGGATCACAATGATTTTGACTTATATTATGCAGAATCAAGCCCTTTTCAACATATTTCAGCACCAGCAAGTTGCTAGAAAGGAATCTTTAGTTATTGACACTCTTTTGCAAAAAAGCTTCAACTCAGTGAGATAAACACTTTTTGACCATATGGCTATATCTTTTTAAAATGTTGCAGGATCACAATGATTTTGACTTATATTATGCAGAATCAAGCCCTTTTCAACATATTTCAGCACCAGCAAGCTGCTAGAAAGGAATCTTTAGTTATTGACACTCTTTTGCAAAAACGCTTCAACTCAGTGAGATAAACACTTTTTGACCATATGGCTATATCTCTTTAAAATGTTGCAGGATCACAATGATTTTGACATATATTATGCAGAATCAAGCCCTTTTCAACATATTTCAGCACCAGCAAGCTGCTAGAAAGGAATCTTTAGTTATTTACACTCTGTTTCAAAAAAGCTTCAACTCAGTGAGATAAACACTTTTTGACCATATGGCTATATCTTTTCAAAATGTTGCAGGATCACAATGATTTTGACTTATATTATGCAGAATCAAGCCCTTTTCAACATATTTCAGCACCAGCAAGTTGCTAGAAAGGAATCTTTAGTTATTGACACTCTTTTGCAAAAAAGCTTCAACTCAGTGAGATAAACACTTTTTGACCATATGGCTATATCTTTTTAAAATGTTGCAGGATCACAATGATTTTGACTTATATTATGCATAATCAAGCCCTTTTCCAACATATTTCAGCACCAGCAAGCTGCTAGAAAGGAATCTTTAGTTATTGACACTCTTTATCAAAAACGCTTCGACTCAGGGAGATAAACACTTTTTGACCATATGGCTATATCTTTTCAAAATGTTGCAGGATCACAATGATTTTGACTTATATTATGCAGAATCAAGCCCTTTTCAACATATTTCAGCACCAGCAAGCTGCTAGAAAGGAATCTTTAGTTATTTACACTCTGTTGCAAAAAAGCTTCAACTCATTGAGATAAACACTTTTTGAGCATATGGCTATATCTTTTTAAAATGTTGCAGGATCACAATGATTTTGACTTATATTATGCAGAATCAAGCCCTTTTCAACATATTTCAGCACCAGCAAGTTGCTAGAAAGGAATCTTTAGTTATTGACACTCTTTTGCAAAAAAGCTTCAACTCAGTGAGATAAACACTTTTTGACCATATGGCTATATCTTTTTAAAATGTTGCAGGATCACAATGATTTTGACTTATATTATGCAGAATCAAGCCCTTTTCAACATATTTCAGCACCAGCAAGCTGCTAGAAAGGAATCTTTAGTTATTGACACTCTTTATCAAAAACGCTTCAACTCAGGGAGATAAACACTTTTTGACCGTATAGCTATATCGTTTCAAAATGTTGCAGGATCACAATGATTTTGACTCATATTATGCAGAATCAAGCCCTTTTCAACATATTTCAGCACCAGCAAGCTGCTAGAAAGGAATCTTTAGTTATTTACACTCTGTTGCAAAAAAGCTCAACTCAGTGAGATAAACACTTTTTGACCATATGGCTATATCTTTTCAAAATGTTGCAGGATCACAATGATTTTGACTCATATTATGCAGAATCAAGCCCTTTTCAACATATTTCAGCACCAGCAAGCTGCTAGAAAGAAATCTTTAGTTATTGACACTCTTTTGCAAAAAAGCTTCATCTCAGGGAGATAAACACTTTTTGACCATATGGCTATATCATTTTAAAATGTTGCAGGATCACAATGATTTTGACTTATATTATGCAAAATCAAGCCCTTTTCAACATATTTCAGCACCAGCAAGCTGCTAGAAAGGAATCTTTAGTTATTGACACTCTTTATCAAAAACGCTTCAACTCAGGGAGATAAACACTTTTTGACCGTATGGCTATACCTTTTCAAAATGTTGCAGGATCACAATGATTTTGACTTATATTATGCAGAATCAAGCCCTTTTCAACATATTTAAGCACCAGCAAGCTGCTAGAAAGGAATCTTTAGTTATTTACACTCTGTTGCAAAAAAGCTTCAACTCAGTGAGATAAACACTTTTTCACCATATGGCTATATCTTTTTTAAAATGTTGCAGGATCACAATGATTTTGACTTATATTATGCAGAATCAAGCCCTTTTCAACATATTTCAGCACCAGCAAGCTGCTAGAAAGGAATCTTTAGTTATTGACACTCTTTATCAAAAAAGCTTCAACTCAGGGAGATAAACACTTTTTGACCGTATGGCTATACCTTTTCAAAAATGTTGCAGGATCACAATGATTTTGACTCATATTATGCAGAATCAAGCCCTTTTCAACATATTTCAGCACCAGCAAGCTGCTAGAAAGGAATCTTTAGTTATTTACACTCTGTTGCAAAAAAGCTTCAACTCAGTGAGATAAACACTTTTTGACCATATGGCTATATCTTTTTAAAATGTTGCAGGATCACAATGATTTTGACTTATATTATGCAGAATCAAGCCCTTTTCAACATATTTCAGCACCAGCAAGCTGCTAGAAAGGAATCTTTAGTTATTGACACTCTTTTGCAAAAAAGCTTCAACTCAGGGAGATAAACACTTTTTGACCGTATGGCTATATCTTTTCAAAATGTTGCAGGATCACAATGATTTTGACTTATATTATGCAGAATCAAGCCCTTTTCAACATATTTCAGCACCAGCAAGCTGCTAGAAAGGAATCTTTAGTTATTGACACTCTTTTGCAAAAACGCTTCAACTCAGTGAGATAAACACTTTTTGACCATATGGCTATATCTCTTTAAAATGTTGCAGGATCACAATGATTTTGACATATATTATGCAGAATCAAGCCCTTTTCAACATATTTCAGCACCAGCAAGCTGCTAGAAAGGAATCTTTAGTTATTTACACTCTGTTTCAAAAAAGCTTCAACTCAGTGAGATAAAACACTTTTTGACCATATGGCTATATCTTTTCAAAATGTTGCAGGATCACAATGATTTTGACTTATATTATGCAGAATCAAGCCCTTTTCAACATATTTCAGCACCAGCAAGTTGCTAGAAAGGAATCTTTAGTTATTGACACTCTTTTGCAAAAAAGCTTCAACTCAGTGAGATAAACACTTTTTGACCATATGGCTATATCTTTTTAAAATGTTGCAGGATCACAATGATTTTGACTTATATTATGCATAATCAAGCCCTTTTCAACCTATTTCAGCACCAGCAAGCTGCTAGAAAGGAATCTTTAGTTAATTGACACTCTTTATCAAAAACGCTTCGACTCAGGGAGATAAACACTTTTTGACCATATGGCTATATCTTTTCAAAATGTTGCAGGATCACAATGATTTTGACTTATATTATGCAGAATCAAGCCCTTTTCAACATATTTCAGCACCAGCAAGCTGCTAGAAAGGAATCTTTAGTTATTTACACTCTGTTGCAAAAAAGCTTCAACTCATTGAGATAAACACTTTTTGAGCATATGGCTATATCTTTTTAAAATGTTGCAGGATCACAATGATTTTGACTTATATTATGCAGAATCAAGCCCTTTTCAACATATTTCAGCACCAGCAAGTTGCTAGAAAGGAATCTTTAGTTATTGACACTCTTTTGCAAAAAAGCTTCAACTCAGTGAGATAAACACTTTTTGACCATATGGCTATATCTTTTTAAAATGTTGCAGGATCACAATGATTTTGACTTATATTATGCAGAATCAAGCCCTTTTCAACATATTTCAGCACCAGCAAGCTGCTAGAAAGGAATCTTTAGTTATTGACACTCTTTATCAAAAACGCTTCAACTCAGGGAGATAAACACTTTTTGACCGTATAGCTATATCGTTTCAAAATGTTGCAGGATCACAATGATTTTGACTCATATTATGCAGAATCAAGCCCTTTTCAACATATTTCAGCACCAGCAAGCTGCTAGAAAGGAATCTTTAGTTATTTACACTCTGTTGCAAAAAAGCTTCAACTCAGTGAGATAAACACTTTTTGACCATATGGCTATATCTTTTCAAAATGTTGCAGGATCACAATGATTTTGACTCATATTATGCAGAATCAAGCCCTTTTCAACATATTTCAGCACCAGCAAGCTGCTAGAAAGGAATCTTTAGTTATTGACACTCTTTTGCAAAAAAGCTTCATCTCAGGGAGATAAACACTTTTTGACCATATGGCTATATCATTTTAAAATGTTGCAGGATCACAATGATTTTGACTTATATTATGCAAAATCAAGCCCTTTTCAACATATTTCAGCACCAGCAAGCTGCTAGAAAGGAATCTTTAGTTATTGACACTCTTTATCAAAAACGCTTCAACTCAGGGAGATAAACACTTTTTGACCGTATGGCTATACCTTTTCAAAATGTTGCAGGATCACAATGATTTTGACTTATATTATGCAGAATCAAGCCCTTTTCAACATATTTAAGCACCAGCAAGCTGCTAGAAAGGAATCTTTAGTTATTTACACTCTGTTGCAAAAAAGCTTCAACTCAGTGAGATAAACACTTTTTCACCATATGGCTATATCTTTTTAAAATGTTGCAGGATCACAATGATTTTGACTTATATTATGCAGAATCAAGCCCTTTTCAACATATTTCAGCACCAGCAAGCTGCTAGAAAGGAATCTTTAGTTATTGACACTCTTTATCAAAAAAGCTTCAACTCAGGGAGATAAACACTTTTTGACCGTATGGCTATACCTTTTCAAAATGTTGCAGGATCACAATGATTTTGACTCATATTATGCAGAATCAAGCCCTTTTCAACATATTTCAGCACCAGCAAGCTGCTAGAAAGGAATCTTTAGTTATTGACACTCTTTTGCAAAAAAGCTTCAACTCAGTGAGATAAACACTTTTTGACCGTATGGCTATATCTTTTCAAAATGTTGCAGGATCACAATGATTTTGACTCATATTATGCAGAATCAAGCCCTTTTCAACATATTTCAGCACCAGCAAGCTGCTAGAAAGGAATCTTTAGTTATTGACACTCTTTTGCAAAAAAGCTTCAACTCAGGGAGATAAACACTTTTTGACCGTATGGCTATACCTTTTCAAAATGTTGCAGGATCACAATGATTTTGACTTATATTATGCAGAATCAAGCCCTTTTCAACATATTTCAGCACCAGCAAGCTGCTAGAAAGGAATCTTTAGTTATTGACACTCTTTATCAAAAACGCTTCAACTCAGGGAGATAAACACTTTTTGACCGTATGGCTATATCTTTTCAAAATGTTGCAGGATCACAATGATTTTGACTTATATTATGCAGAATCAAGCCCTTTTCAACATATTTCAGCACCAGCAAGCTGCTAGAAAGGAATCTTTAGTTATTTACACTCTGTTGCAAAAAAGCTTCATCTCAGGGAGATAAACACTTTTTGACCATATGGCTATATCATTTTAAAATGTTGCAGGATCACAATGAATTTGACTTATATTATGCAGAATCAAGCCCTTTTCAACATATTTCAACACCAGCAAGCTGCTAGAAAGGAATCTTTAGTTATTGACACTCTTTATAAAAAAGGTTCAACTCAGGGAGATAAACACTTTTTGACCGTATGGCTATACCTTTTCAAAATGTTGCAGGATCACAATGATTTTGACTCATATTATGCAGAATCAAGCCCTTTTCAACATATTTCAGCACCAGCAAGCTGCTAGAAAGGAATCTTTAGTTATTTACACTCTGTTGCAAAAAAGCTTCAACTCAGTGAGATAAACACTTTTTGACCATATGGCTATATCTTTTTAAAATGTTGCAGGATCACAATGATTTTGACTTATATTATGCATAATCAAGCCCTTTTCAACATATTTCAGCACCAGCAAGCTGCTAGAAAGGAATCTTTAGTTATTGACACTCTTTATCAAAAACGCTTCGACTCAGGGAGATAAACACTTTTTGACCATATGGCTATATCTTTTCAAAATGTTGCAGGATCACAATGATTTTGACTTATATTATGCAGAATCAAGCCCTTTTCAACATATTTCAGCACCAGCAAGCTGCTAGAAAGGAATCTTTAGTTATTTACACTCTGTTGCAAAAAAGCTTCAACTCATTGAGATAAACACTTTTTGAGCATATGGCTATATCTTTTTAAAATGTTGCAGGATCACAATGATTTTGACTTATATTATGCAGAATCAAGCCCTTTTCAACATATTTCAGCACCAGCAAGTTGCTAGAAAGGAATCTTTAGTTATTGACACTCTTTTGCAAAAAAGCTTCAACTCAGTGAGATAAACACTTTTTGACCATATGGCTATATCTTTTTAAAATGTTGCAGGATCACAATGATTTTGACTTATATTATGCAGAATCAAGCCCTTTTCAACATATTTCAGCACCAGCAAGCTGCTAGAAAGGAATCTTTAGTTATTGACACTCTTTATCAAAAACGCTTCAACTCAGTGAGATAAACACTTTTTGACCGTATAGCTATATCGTTTCAAAATGTTGCAGGATCACAATGATTTTGACTCATATTATGCAGAATCAAGCCCTTTTCAACATATTTCAGCACCAGCAAGCTGCTAGAAAGGAATCTTTAGTTATTTACACTCTGTTGCAAAAAAGCTTCAACTCAGTGAGATAAACACTTTTTGACCATATGGCTATATCTTTTCAAAATGTTGCAGGATCACAATGATTTTGACTCATATTATGCAGAATCAAGCCCTTTTCAACATATTTCAGCACCAGCAAGCTGCTAGAAAGGAATCTTTAGTTATTGACACTCTTTTGCAAAAAAGCTTCAACTCAGGGAGATAAACACTTTTTGACCATATGGCTATATCATTTTAAAATGTTGCAGGATCACAATGATTTTGACTTATATTATGCAAAATCAAGCCCTTTTCAACATATTTCAGCACCAGCAAGCTGCTAGAAAGGAATCTTTAGTTATTGACACTCTTTATCAAAAACGCTTCAACTCAGGGAGATAAACAGTTTTTGACCGTATGGCTATACCTTTTCAAAATGTTGCAGGATCACAATGATTTTGACTTATATTATGCAGAATCAAGCCCTTTTCAACATATTTCAGCACCAGCAAGCTGCTAGAAAGGAATCTTTAGTTATTGACACTCTTTATCAAAAACGCTTCAACTCATGGAGATAAACACTTTTTGACCGTATGGCTATATCTTTTCAAAATGTTGCAGGATCACAATGATTTTGACTTATATTATGCAGAATCAAGCCCTTTTCAACATATTTCAGCACCAGCAAGCTGCTAGAAAGGAATCTTTAGTTATTGACACTCTTTATCAAAAACGCTTCAACTCAGGGAGATAAACACTTTTTGACCGTATGGCTATACCTTTTTAAAATGTTGCAGGATCACAATGATTTTGACTCATATTATGCAGAATCAAGCCCTTTTCAACATATTTAAGCACCAGCAAGCTGCTAGAAAGGAATCTTTAGTTATTTACACTCTGTTGCAAAAAAGCTTCAACTCAGTGAGATAAACACTTTTTGACCATATGGCTATATCTTTTCAAAATGTTGCAGGATCACAATGATTTTGACTCATATTATGCAGAATCAAGCCCTTTTCAACATATTTCAGCACCAGCAAGCTGCTAGAAAGGAATCTTTAGTTATTGACACTCTTTTGCAAAAAAGCTTCATCTCAGGGAGATAAACACTTTTTGACCATATGGCTATATCATTTTAAAATGTTGCAGGATCACAATGATTTTGACTTATATTATACAAAATCAAGCCCTTTTCAACATATTTCAGCACCAGCAAGCTGCTAGAAAGGAATCTTTAGTTATTGACACTCTTTATCAAAAACGCTTCAACTCAGGGAGATAAACACTTTTTGACCGTATGGCTATATCTTTTCAAAATGTTGCAGGATCACAATGATTTTGACTTATATTATGCAGAATCAAGCCCTTTTCAACATATTTCAGCACCAGCAAGCTGCTAGAAAGGAATCTTTAGTTATTGACACTCTTTATCAAAAACGCTTCAACTCAGGGAGATAAACACTTTTTGACCGTATGGCTATATCTTTTCAAAATGTTGCAGGATCACAATGATTTTGACTTATATTATGCAGAATCAAGCCCTTTTCAACATATTTCAGCACCAGCAAGTTGCTAGAAAGGAATCTTTAGTTATTGACACTCTTTATCAAAAACGCTTCAACTCAGGGAGATAAACACTTTTTGACCGTATGGCTATACCTTTTCAAAATGTTGCAGGATCACAATGATTTTGACTCATATTATGCAGAATCAAGCCCTTTTCAACATATTTAAGCACCAGCAAGCTGCTAGAAAGGAATCTTTAGTTATTTACACTCTGTTGCAAAAAAGCTTCAACTCAGTGAGATAAACACTTTTTCACCATATGGCTATATCTTTTTAAAATGTTGCAGGACCACAATGATTTTGACTTATATTATGCAGAATCAAGCCCTTTTCAACATATTTCAGCACCAGCAAGCTGCTAGAAAGGAATCTTTAGTTATTGACACTCTTTTGCAAAAAAGCTTCAACTCAGTGAGATAAACACTTTTTGACCGTATGGCTATATCTTTTCAAAATGTTGCAGGATCACAATGATTTTGACTCATATTATGCAGAATCAAGCCCTTTTCAACATATTTCAGCACCAGCAAGCTGCTAGAAAGGAATCTTTAGTTATTGACACTCTTTTGCAAAAAAGCTTCAACTCAGGGAGATAAACACTTTTTGACCGTATGGCTATATCTTTTCAAAATGTTGCAGGATCACAATGATTTTGACTTATATTATGCAGAATCAAGCCCTTTTCAACATATTTCAGCACCAGCAAGCTGCTAGAAAGGAATCTTTAGTTATTGACACTCTTTATCAAAAACGCTTCAACTCAGGGAGATAAACACTTTTTGACCGTATGGCTATATCTTTTCAAAATGTTGCAGGATCACAATGATTTTGACTTATATTATGCAGAATCAAGCCCTTTTCAACATATTTCAGCACCAGCAAGTTGCTAGAAAGGAATCTTTAGTTATTGACACTCTTTATCAAAAACGCTTCAACTCAGGGAGATAAACACTTTTTGACCGTATGGCTATACCTTTTCAAAATGTTGCAGGATCACAATGATTTTGACTCATATTATGCAGAATCAAGCCCTTTTCAACATATTTAAGCACCAGCAAGCTGCTAGAAAGGAATCTTTAGTTATTTACACTCTGTTGCAAAAAAGCTTCAACTCAGTGAGATAAACACTTTTTCACCATATGGCTATATCTTTTTAAAATGTTGCAGGATCACAATGATTTTGACTTATATTATGCAGAATCAAGCCCTTTTCAACATATTTCAGCACCAGCAAGCTGCTAGAAAGGAATCTTTAGTTATTGACACTCTTTATCAAAAAAGCTTCAACTCAGGGAGATAAACACTTTTTGACCGTATGGCTATACCTTTTCAAAATGTTGCAGGATCACAATGATTTTGACTCATATTATGCAGAATCAAGCCCTTTTCAACATATTTCAGCACCAGCAAGCTGCTAGAAAGGAATCTTTAGTTATTTACACTCTGTTGCAAAAAAGCTTCAACTCAGTGAGATAAACACTTTTTCACCATATGGCTATATCTTTTTAAAATGTTGCAGGACCACAATGATTTTGACTTATATTATGCAGAATCAAGCCCTTTTCAACATATTTCAGCACCAGCAAGCTGCTAGAAAGGAATCTTTAGTTATTGACACTCTTTTGCAAAAAAGCTTCAACTCAGGGAGATAAACACTTTTTGACCGTATGGCTATATCTTTTCAAAATGTTGCAGGATCACAATGATTTTGACTCATATTATGCAGAATCAAGCCCTTTTCAACATATTTCAGCACCAGCAAGCTGCTAGAAAGGAATCTTTAGTTATTGACACTCTTTTGCAAAAAAGCTTCATCTCAGGGAGATAAACACTTTTTGACCATATGGCTATATCATTTTAAAATGTTGCAGGATCACAATGAATTTGACTTATATTATGCAGAATCAAGCCCTTTTCAACATATTTCAACACCAGCAAGCTGCTAGAAAGGAATCTTTAGTTATTGACACTCTTTATCAAAAAAGCTTCAACTCAGGGAGATAAACACTTTTTGACCGTATGGCTATACCTTTTCAAAATGTTGCAGGATCACAATGATTTTGACTCATATTATGCAGAATCAAGCCCTTTTCAACATATTTCAGCACCAGCAAGCTGCTAGAAAGGAATCTTTAGTTATTTACACTCTGTTGCAAAAAAGCTTCAACTCAGTGAGATAAACACTTTTTCACCATATGGCTATATCTTTTTAAAATGTTGCAGGACCACAATGATTTTGACTTATATTATGCAGAATCAAGCCCTTTTCAACATATTTCAGCACCAGCAAGCTGCTAGAAAGGAATCTTTAGTTATTGACACTCTTTTGCAAAAAAGCTTCAACTCAGTGAGATAAACACTTTTTGACCGTATGGCTATATCTTTTCAAAATGTTGCAGGATCACAATGATTTTGACTCATATTATGCAGAATCAAGCCCTTTTCAACATATTTCAGCACCAGCAAGCTGCTAGAAAGGAATCTTTAGTTATTGACACTCTTTTGCAAAAAAGCTTCAACTCAGGGAGATAAACACTTTTTGACCGTATGGCTATATCTTTTCAAAATGTTGCAGGATCACAATGATTTTGACTTATATTATGCAGAATCAAGCCCTTTTCAACATATTTCAGCACCAGCAAGCTGCTAGAAAGGAATCTTTAGTTATTTACACTCTGTTGCAAAAAAGCTTCAACTCAGTGAGATAAACACTTTTTGACCATATGGCTATATCTTTTTAAAATGTTGCAGGATCACAATGATTTTGACTTATATTATGCAGAATCAAGCCCTTTTCAACATATTTCAGCACCAGCAAGCTGCTAGAAAGGAATCTTTAGTTATTGACACTCTTTATCAAAAACGCTTCAACTCAGGGAGATAAACACTTTTTGACCGTATGGCTATACCTTTTCAAAATGTTGCAGGATCACAATGATTTTGACTCATATTATGCAGAATCAAGCCCTTTTCAACATATTTCAGCACCAGCAAGCTGCTAGAAAGGAATCTTTAGTTATTGACACTCTTTATCAAAAACGCTTCAACTCAGGGAGATAAACACTTTTTGACAGTATGGCTATACCTTTTCAAAATGTTGCAGGATCACAATGATTTTGACTCATATTATGCAGAATCAAGCCCTTTTCAACATATTTCAGCACCAGCAAGCTGCTAGAAAGGAATCTTTAGTTATTTACACTCTGTTGCAAAAAAGCTTCAACTCAGTGAGATAAACACTTTTTCACCATATGGCTATATCTTTTCAAAATGTTGCAGGATCACAATGATTTTGACTCATATTATGCAGAATCAAGCCCTTTTCAACATATTTCAGCACCAGCAAGCTGCTAGAAAGGAATCTTTAGTTATTGACACTCTTTTGCAAAAAAGCTTCAACTCAGTGAGATAAACACTTTTTCACCATATGGCTATATCTTTTTAAAATGTTGCAGGACCACAATGATTTTGACTTATATTATGCAGAATCAAGCCCTTTTCAACATATTTCAGCACCAGCAAGCTGCTAGAAAGGAATCTTTAGTTATTGACACTCTTTTGCAAAAAAGCTTCAACTCAGTGAGATAAACACTTTTTGACCATATGGCTATATCTTTTTAAAATGTTGCAGGATCACAATGATTTTGACTTATATTATGCAGAATCAAGCCCTTTTCAACATATTTCAGCACCAGCAAGTTGCTAGAAAGGAATCTTTAGTTATTGACACTCTGTTGCAAAAAAGCTTCAACTCAGTGAGATAAACACTTTTTGACCATATGGCTATATCTTTTTAAAATGTTGCAAGATCACAATGATTTTGACATATATTATGCAGAATCAAGCCCTTTTCAACATATTTCAGCACCAGCAAGTTGCTAGAAAGGAATCTTTAGTTATTGACACTCTGTTGCAAAAAAGCTTCAACTCAGTGAGATAAACACTTTTTGACCATATGGCTATATCTTTTTAAAATGTTGCAAGATCACAATGATTTTGACATATATTATGCAGAATCAAGCCCTTTTCAACATATTTCAGCACCAGCAAGCTGCTAGAAAGGAATCTTTAGTTATTGACACTCTTTATCAAAAACGCTTCAACTCAGGGAGATAAACACTTTTTGACCGTATGGCTATATCTTTTCAAAATGTTGCAGGATCACAATGATTTTTACTCATATTATGCAGAATCAAGCCCTTTTCAACATATTTCAGCACCAGCAAGCTGCTAGAAAGGAATCTTTAGTTATTTACACTCTGTTGCAAAAAAGCTTCAACTCAGTGAGATAAACACTTTTTGACCGTATGGCTATATCTTTTCAAAATGTTGCAGGATCACAATGATTTTGACTTATATTATGCAGAATCAAGCCCTTTTCAACATATTTCAGCACCAGCAAGCTGCTAGAAAGGAATCTTTAGTTATTGACACTCTTTTGCAAAAAAGCTTCATCTCAGGGAGATAAACACTTTTTGACCATATGGCTATATCATTTTAAAATGTTGCAGGATCACAATGATTTTGACTTATATTATACAAAATCAAGCCCTTTTCAACATATTTCAGCACCAGCAAGCTGCTAGAAAGGAATCTTTAGTTATTGACACTCTTTATCAAAAACGCTTCAACTCAGGGAGATAAACACTTTTTGACCGTATGGCTATATCTTTTCAAAATGTTGCAGGATCACAATGATTTTGACTTATATTATGCAGAATCAAGCCCTTTTCAACATATTTCAGCACCAGCAAGCTGCTAGAAAGGAATCTTTAGTTATTGACACTCTTTATCAAAAACGCTTCAACTCAGGGAGATAAACACTTTTTGACCGTATGGCTATATCTTTTCAAAATGTTGCAGGATCACAATGATTTTGACTTATATTATGCAGAATCAAGCCCTTTTCAACATATTTCAGCACCAGCAAGTTGCTAGAAAGGAATCTTTAGTTATTGACACTCTTTATCAAAAACGCTTCAACTCAGGGAGATAAACACTTTTTGACCGTATGGCTATACCTTTTCAAAATGTTGCAGGATCACAATGATTTTGACTCATATTATGCAGAATCAAGCCCTTTTCAACATATTTAAGCACCAGCAAGCTGCTAGAAAGGAATCTTTAGTTATTTACACTCTGTTGCAAAAAAGCTTCAACTCAGTGAGATAAACACTTTTTCACCATATGGCTATATCTTTTTAAAATGTTGCAGGATCACAATGATTTTGACTTATATTATGCAGAATCAAGCCCTTTTCAACATATTTCAGCACCAGCAAGCTGCTAGAAAGGAATCTTTAGTTATTGACACTCTTTATCAAAAAAGCTTCAACTCAGGGAGATAAACACTTTTTGACCGTATGGCTATACCTTTTCAAAATGTTGCAGGATCACAATGATTTTGACTCATATTATGCAGAATCAAGCCCTTTTCAACATATTTCAGCACCAGCAAGCTGCTAGAAAGGAATCTTTAGTTATTTACACTCTGTTGCAAAAAAGCTTCAACTCAGTGAGATAAACACTTTTTCACCATATGGCTATATCTTTTTAAAATGTTGCAGGACCACAATGATTTTGACTTATATTATGCAGAATCAAGCCCTTTTCAACATATTTCAGCACCAGCAAGCTGCTAGAAAGGAATCTTTAGTTATTGACACTCTTTTGCAAAAAAGCTTCAACTCAGGGAGATAAACACTTTTTGACCGTATGGCTATATCTTTTCAAAATGTTGCAGGATCACAATGATTTTGACTCATATTATGCAGAATCAAGCCCTTTTCAACATATTTCAGCACCAGCAAGCTGCTAGAAAGGAATCTTTAGTTATTGACACTCTTTTGCAAAAAAGCTTCATCTCAGGGAGATAAACACTTTTTGACCATATGGCTATATCATTTTAAAATGTTGCAGGATCACAATGAATTTGACTTATATTATGCAGAATCAAGCCCTTTTCAACATATTTCAACACCAGCAAGCTGCTAGAAAGGAATCTTTAGTTATTGACACTCTTTATCAAAAAAGCTTCAACTCAGGGAGATAAACACTTTTTGACCGTATGGCTATACCTTTTCAAAATGTTGCAGGATCACAATGATTTTGACTCATATTATGCAGAATCAAGCCCTTTTCAACATATTTCAGCACCAGCAAGCTGCTAGAAAGGAATCTTTAGTTATTTACACTCTGTTGCAAAAAAGCTTCAACTCAGTGAGATAAACACTTTTTCACCATATGGCTATATCTTTTTAAAATGTTGCAGGACCACAATGATTTTGACTTATATTATGCAGAATCAAGCCCTTTTCAACATATTTCAGCACCAGCAAGCTGCTAGAAAGGAATCTTTAGTTATTGACACTCTTTTGCAAAAAAGCTTCAACTCAGTGAGATAAACACTTTTTGACCGTATGGCTATATCTTTTCAAAATGTTGCAGGATCACAATGATTTTGACTCATATTATGCAGAATCAAGCCCTTTTCAACATATTTCAGCACCAGCAAGCTGCTAGAAAGGAATCTTTAGTTATTGACACTCTTTTGCAAAAAAGCTTCAACTCAGTGAGATAAACACTTTTTGACCATATGGCTATATCTTTTTAAAATGTTGCAGGATCACAATGATTTTGACTTATATTATGCAGAATCAAGCCCTTTTCAACATATTTCAGCACCAGCAAGTTGCTAGAAAGGAATCTTTAGTTATTGACACTCTGTTGCAAAAAAGCTTCAACTCAGTGAGATAAACACTTTTTGACCATATGGCTATATCTTTTTAAAATGTTGCAAGATCACAATGATTTTGACATATATTATGCAGAATCAAGCCCTTTTCAACATATTTCAGCACCAGCAAGCTGCTAGAAAGGAATCTTTAGTTATTGACACTCTTTATCAAAAACGCTTCAACTCAGGGAGATAAACACTTTTTGACCGTATGGCTATATCTTTTCAAAATGTTGCAGGATCACAATGATTTTTACTCATATTATGCAGAATCAAGCCCTTTTCAACATATTTCAGCACCAGCAAGCTGCTAGAAAGGAATCTTTAGTTATTTACACTCTGTTGCAAAAAAGCTTCAACTCAGTGAGATAAACACTTTTTGACCGTATGGCTATATCTTTTCAAAATGTTGCAGGATCACAATGATTTTGACTTATATTATGCAGAATCAAGCCCTTTTCAACATATTTCAGCACCAGCAAGTTGCTAGAAAGGAATCTTTAGTTATTGACACTCTTTTGCAAAAAAGCTTCATCTCAGGGAGATAAACACTTTTTGACCATATGGCTATATCTTTTTAAAATGTTGCAGGATCACAATGATTTTGACTTATATTATGCAGAATCAAGCCCTTTTCAACATATTTCAGCACCAGCAAGCTGCTAGAAAGGAATCTTTAGTTATTTACACTCTGTTGCAAAAAAGCTTCAACTCAGTGAGATAAACACTTTTTGACCATATGGCTATATCATTTTAAAATGTTGCAGGATCACAATGATTTTGACTTATATTATGCAGAATCAAGCCCTTTTCAACATATTTCAGCACCAGCAAGCTGCTAGAAAGGAATCTTTAGCTATTTACACTCTGTTGCAAAAAAGCTTCAACTCAGTGAGATAAACACTTTTTGACCATATGGCTATATCTTTTTAAAATGTTGCAGGATCACAATGATTTTGACTTATATTATGCAGAATCAAGCCCTTTTCAACATATTTCAGCACCAGCAAGCTGCTAGAAAGGAATCTTTAGTTATTGACACTCTTTATCCAAAACGCTTCAACTCAGTGAGATAAACACTTTTTGACCATATGGCTATATCTTTTTCAAAATGTTGCAGGATCACAATGATTTTGACTCATATTATGCAGAATCAAGCCCTTTTCAACATATTTCAGCACCAGCAAGCTGCTAGAAAGGAATATTTAGTTATTTACACTCTGTTGCAAAAAAGCTTCAACTCAGTGAGATAAACACTTTTTGACCATATGGCTATATCTTTTTAAAATGTTGCAGGATCACAATGATTTTGACTTATATTATGCAGAATCATGCCCTTTTCAACATATTTCAGCACCAGCAAGCTGCTAGAAAGGACTCTTTAGTTATTGACACTCTTTATCAAAAACGCTTCAACTCAGTGAGATAAACACTTTTTGACCGTATGGCTATATCTTTTCAAAATGTTGCAGGATCACAATGATTTTGACTCACATTATGCAGAATTAAGCCCTTTTCAACATATTTCAGCACCAGCAAGTTGCTAGAAAGGAATCTTTAGTTATTGACACTCTTTTGCAAAAAAGCTTCATCTCAGGGAGATAAACACTTTTTGACCATATGGCTATATCTTTTTAAAATGTTGCAGGATCACAATGATTTTGACTTATATAATGCAGAATCAAGCCCTTTTCAACATATTTCAGCACCAGCAAGCTGCTAGAAAGGAATCTTTAGTTATTTACACTCTGTTGCAAAAAAGCTTCAACTCAGTGAGATAAACACTTTTTGACCATATGGCTATATCTTTTTAAAATGTTGTAAGATCACAATGATTTTGACATATATTATGCAGAATCAAGCCCTTTTCAACATATTTCTGCACCAGCAAGCTGCTAGAAAGGAATCTTTAGTTATTTACACTCTGTTGCAAAAAAGCTTCAACTCAGTGAGATAAACACTTTTTGACCATATGGCTATATCTTTTTAAAATGTTGCAGGATCACAATGATTTTGACTTATATTATGCAGAATCAAGCCCTTTTCAACATATTTCAGCACCAGCAAGTTGCTAGAAAGGAATCTTTAGTTATTGACACTCTTTATCAAAAATGCTTCAACTCAGGGAGATAAACACTTTTTGACCATATGGCTATATCTTTTCAAAATGTTGCAGGATCACAATGATTTTGACTTATATTATGCAGAATCAAGCCCTTTTCAACATATTTCAGCACCAGCAAGTTGCTAGAAAGGAATCTTTAGTTATTGACACTCTTTTGCAAAAAAGCTTCATCTCAGTGAGATAAACACTTTTTGATCATATGGCTATATCTTTTTAAAATGTTGCAGGATCACAATGATTTTGACTTATATTATGCAGAATCAAGCCCTTTTCAACATGTTTCAGCACCAGCAAGCTGCTAGAAAGGACTCTTTAGTTATTTACACTCTGTTGCAAAAAAGCTTCAACTCAGTGAGATAAACACTTTTTGACCATATGGCAATATATCATTTTAAAATGTTGCAGGATCACAATGATTTTGACTTATATTATGCAGAATCAAGCCCTTTTCAACATATTTCAGCACCAGCAAGCTGCTAGAAAGGAATCTTTAGCTATTTACACTCTGTTGCAAAAAAGCTTCAACTCAGTGAGATAAACACTTTTTGACCATATGGCTATATCTTTTTAAAATGTTGCAGGATCACAATGATTTTGACTTATATTATGCAGAATCAAGCCCTTTTCAACATATTTCAGCACCAGCAAGCTGCTAGAAAGGACTCTTTAGTTATTTACACTCTGTTGCAAAAAAGCTTCAACTCAGTGAGATAAACACTTTTTCACCATATGGCTATATCTTTTTAAAATGTTGCAGGATCACAATGATTTTGACTTATATTATGCAGAATCAAGCCCTTTTCAACATATTTCAGCACCAGCAAGCTGCTAGAAAGGAATCTTTAGTTATTGACACTCTTTATCAAAAACGCTTCAACTCAGGGAGATAAACACTTTTTGACCGTATGGCTATATCGTTTCAAAATGTTGCAGGATCACAATGATTTTGACTTATATTATGCAGAATCAAGCCCTTTTTAACATATTTCAGCACCAGCAAGCTGCTAGAAAGGAATCTTTAGTTATTTACACTCTGTTGCAAAAAAGCTTCAACTCAGTGAGATAAACACTTTTTGACCATATGGCTATATCTTTTTAAAATGTTGCAGGATCACAATGATTTTGACTTATATTATGCAGAATCAAGCCCTTTTCAACATATTTCAGCACCAGCAAGTTGCTAGAAAGGACTCTTTAGTTATTGACACTCTTTATCAAAAACGCTTCAACTCAGGGAGATAAAACACTTTTTGACCATATGGCTATATCTTTTCAAAATGTTGCAGGATCACAATGATTTTGACTTATATTATGCAGAATCAAGCCCTTTTCAACATATTTCAGCACCAGCAAGTTGCTAGAAAGGAATCTTTAGTTATTGACACTGTTTTGCAAAAAAGCTTCATCTCAGGGAGATAAACACTTTTTGACCATATGGCTATATCTTTTTAAAATGTTGCAGGATCACAATGATTTTGACTTATATTATGCAGAATCAAGCCCTTTTCAACATATTTCTGCACCAGCAAGCTGCTAGAAAGGACTCTTTAGTTATTTACACTCTGTTGCAAAAAAGCTTCAACTCAGGGAGATAAACACTTTTTGACCATATGGCTATATCTTTTTAAAATGTTGCAGGATCACAATGATTTTGACTCATATTATGCAGAATCAAGCCCTTTTCAACATATTTCAGCACCAGCAAGCTGCTAGAAAGGAATCTTTAGTTATTGACACTCTTTATCAAAAACGCTTCAACTCAGTGAGATAAACACTTTTTGACCATATGGCTATATCTTTTTAAAATGTTGCAGGATCACAATGATTTTGACTTATATTATGCAGAATCAAGCCCTTTTCAACATATTTCAGCACCAGCAAGCTGCTAGAAAGGAATCTTTAGTTATTGACACTGTAATGATCCCCGTAATTTCGTGGCGGCACAGATCTTGACTGCTGGTGTAGTTTTAAAGTTTTATTCGCAACCGTTGAAAAACAAAACGTAAAAACTCAAACCATCACCACCGTAAGAGCTTGTGCTCTATTACGGGTTCATATCAAAAAATAGAAAAATAAAAACTTCGCGTAGAGGATGCAGTAACTTTCTCCCGTAAGCGCTATCGCAATAACAACCGTTTTTCCGGCGGAAGTGAGAAAATAAAATCCTCTTACCAAAATAAAATATCAAATTCGGAAAACACAATCAAACAATTTACCTAAAATAATAACACATTTCAGGTGGTTATTTACACTCCCACCAAATTACAGTGTTTCATATGGAAATGTTAAACACGTAATTTCCACATCAACAAAATAACCTGTTAAAACATTTACTGTACAACACAGTTAACTATACTACATTACATAACTACAATGGGTTCAATCTGCCTCTAGCAACAAAACTAATTTTTGGACGGGGCGCTCCACTGATGAAAGGTTGTTGGTGCGCTCTCCCTGCTGATTCAGTTCCTTATCGCCAAGCAGGATTTTTACCCGTCTCACAAGTCCATCTTGACCCTTAAGGATTTCCGAGACTCTGCCTAGTCTCCACTGGTTCCTGGGCAAAGTGTCATCAGTGTCCATGACTATATCTCCAACCTCCAGGTTCCTTTTTATACTATGCCAGCGCTGTCTCACCGTGATGTTGTGGAGATACTCCCTTTTCCATCTACTCCAAAATTGCTCCGTCTAGTATTGCACCTGACGCCATCTCTTTCTTCCGTAAAGATACGGTCTTTCAAAGGTGCCAGGAGGAGGTAAGGCAGTAGTGGATTTCATTGAGATCAGGTGGTTAGGAGTCAGTGGTTCTAGACTATTAGGGTCGTTCAGAGTGTCAACAGTGAGTGGACGGCTGTTTATTATGGCCATAGTCTCATAAAGGAAAGTGCGTAACGAAGTATCATTGAGCCTACCAGGGGACAATAGCAGGGTGGCATTGAGGACACTTCTTACAGTCCTAATCTGTCGTTCCCATACACCCCCGGCGTGGCTGGCGTGAGGTGCATTCACTACAAACTCACACTGTTTCTCTGCGAGGAATGTATTCAGTCTGTCCATGTCCAATTCCTTTAGTGCAGCATTCAGTTCATTTTTTGCACCCATAAAGTTAGTGCCTTGATCACATTTAATTTGTCTTACAGCACCTCTTAAAGCGATGAAGCATCTCAGTCCATTAATGAATGTGTCTGTAGACATATCTTCTAACATCTCAATGTGAACTGCTCTAGAGCACAAACAGGTGAGAATTAGACCATACCTCTTGTGTTGTTTTCTCCCTTGATTTGTCCAGAAGGGACCAAAACAGTCCATGCCACAATATGTGAACGGAGCAGACGGTTCTGTTCGTTCCACTGGAAGGTCACTCATTCTTTGGCTTTCAACAGGCCTTCTCAGCCGTCGGCAAACAACACAGTGGCGGATGCAGGTTGCCACTGCTCTGCTCAGTCCACAGATCCAATAGCCATTGGACCTGATCTCATTGATGGTGAAGCCTTTACCCTGATGTCTCACTCTTTCGTGATAATGAGCAATGATGAGTTTTGCTATGTAATGTTCTTGTGGTATGACTGTGGGGTGTTTAAATGAGGCTGGGAAAGATGAGCGGCTGAGCCTACCTCCCACCTTGAGCACACCCTCTGTGTCTACGAAAACATCAAGATGACTCAGCTTGTTGTTCCTTGGAAGTTGATGACCTCTGCGCAGAAAGTTCATTTCTCTTGGGTATGCTTGATTTTGCAGGTCTTTAATGATGAGTTGCTCTGCACTTTGTCTTTCACTGACTGTTGAGAGGGCATTAGATTTATCCTTACGAGCACGTCGCAAAAGGCGTGCCACCGCTCTGACAGCCTGAGACCAAGATGAAAATTTACAGAGTCTGTCCACAAGGTTGACTTGCACTGAGGTCTCTGCCTGAAAGGTCTGAGCCTTTTTAACTTCTGGGTCACCCACGGGTAGCTCTGTAGGTACTTCCGGCATTTCTATTTTATTTTTCCAAAGAAAGCTAGGGCCAGTAAACCAATCAGATGAGAGCAACTCGTCCACTGTTGTCCCCCTAGAAGCGCAGTCTGCTGGGTTGTCTTCGGATGGTACGTAGAACCATTGTTTAGCGTCTGAGAAATGACAAATTTTCTGCACCCTATTTGCTACAAAGGTGTGAAAACGGCGGGCATCATTATTAATGTAGCCTAAGACAACCTTTGAGTCTGTCCAATAGAACTCCTCAATATCAGCATAGCCTAATTCTTCTTTAAGCATATTGCTCACCCTGACTGAGACCACAGCTGCGGTGAGCTCCATCCTTGGTATAGTTGTTACTTTCAGCGGTGAGACACGTGCCTTTCCCAGGAGAAGAGTGCAATGTATGTCTCCCCCTTTACTAATCAGTCTCTGGTAAGTACATTGACCATAGCCAGCAGTACTGGCATCAGAGAAGTGATGTAATTCTGCTTTAATTACCTCTCCAAAGCCAGCCGGCCGATAACAACGAGCTATGTGTATTTTTTCCAGCTTCACAAGGTCACCCTGCCATTTCTCCCACCGTGACTTTAACCTCTCTGGGATTGGGTCATCCCATCCTGTTCCTCGATGGCACATTTCCTGGAGAACTTTCTTTCCAACGAGGAGATAAGGTGCAATGAAGCCCAGCGGGTCGTACACGGAGGCGACGGATGACAGGATGCCCCGTCGTGTTGCTGGTTGGTCCTTAGGTGTGATTTTAAAAGTAAAACAATCATCCTCAATGTTCCAGTGGATCCCCAGTACTCTTTCCAAGGCTGTATCACTGAATGTGAGATTCTTTGCTTTGCTGTCTGTCGCGTGTTCTGTTGCTGGGATGCTCTGCAGAACGGCACGGTTATTTGATGCAAATTTGTGCAGGCGTAGACCTCCCTTTGCGCACAGTTCACGTGCCTCCTTTGCTAGACAGATGGCCTTTTCTTCTGACTCGACACTAGCTATTCCATCATCCATATAGAAGTCTCTGGCAATGAACTGGGATCCTAGTGGATATGTGAGACTGTGTTCTTTGGCAAGCTGCTTTAATCCGTAGTTTGCACATCCTGGTGAAGATACGGCTCCAAAAAGATGAACTTTCATCCTGAACTCCTGAGCAGGTGTGCTTGTGTTGCCGTTCTCCCACCATAGGAAACGTAGGTAGTCGCGGTCATTTTCTGAGACATGGAACTGGTGAAACATCTTCTCAATGTCACACATTAAAGCAACGGGATGCTGCCGGAAACGAATAAGTACTCCCGTCAGACTGTTGATCATGTCTGGGCCTGACAAAAGGTGTTCATTGAGACTGTGACCTTTATACTTAGCTGAGCAGTCGAATACTACTCTAAGCTTTTCAGGCTTTTTGGGGTGGTAAACACCATGGTGAGGTATGTACCACCTTTCTCCCTCAGTGCCTTCCATACGTACCTTTTCTACGTCACCCCTTTCAATGATGTCCTTCATGTATTTCGCATAGTCCTTCTTGTATTTTTCATCTGCAATGAACTTTCCTTTCAGGTGGTTAAGTCTCATAGAAGCAAGCTGCTTGTTGTCAGGTAAAGACGGCCTTTCTTTGAATGGGAGGGGCATTTCATAATGTCCATGTTCGTTTTTCCTTATATTTTCCCTTAACTTATCAAGAAAGATCAAATCCTGTTGGGAGACGGTTTTGTCCTTTTCCAGAGTGTCTCTGAAATCAGTCTCTAGAACCTTGAGAGCATCCAAAGGGGTCGTGGCAGGTAGCTCCTTCACGATTACTCTGTGGCAGTGACTGGTTAATGATGAGTTGGAGAGAGGAGCTGAACAGCCAACAATAGTCCATCCTAAGTCTGTGAGAACGGCAAAGGGTTCGTCATCCTTTCCAGTTATGACTTGTCTGGGTACAAGTGTTCTTGGACAGTTGTAGCCGATCAGTAACCCCACTTCACAACTCAGCAGCGGTGGTATTTGGTCAGCTATTGGGGTGAAATGGCGCCATTTTTGGGCTGTTTCATGGGTTGGAATATGTTCTCTGTTGGCAGGTATGCAGTCTTTGGTGTAGACAGGGGGTAAACTAATGTGCACAGTGGAATGGAAACCTCTCACACGTAGACCAGATGCTCTTTCACTTTTTAAAACCATATTCTCTCCCATCATAGTGGTGAGCCTTAGTTTAACTGGGTAGGTAGTTAGCTGCAGTTCATTACTCACATCTCGTTCGATAAATGTTGTGTCGCTTTGTGTGTCCAGCAGGGCGTACACAAGTTTCTCTCTGGATGGATCCCTTTCATTTGAGACCCACACTGGCACTATCATGGAGGTGTTTGCTGCCTGACCTTGACTGGTGACGTTGAGGGACACAGCAGATGTAGGCTCTGTTTCAGTGTGTTGTGTGGTATCTCTTTTGTTTTCCTTTACCTTATTTTCACCCTTTTGGTAGCTGTTGTCGTGAAGACAGGTAGGATGTCGACCTTTGCACAAGCCACATGAGAGACGGGATCTGCATTCTTTCACACCATGACCAGGTTTCAAGCAGCCGTAGCACAGTTTGTTGTTCTTGACATAGGCCCTCCTATATTCCAGTGTCTCTTTCAGGAAGTCTGGGCATTTGCAGAGTAGATGATTATTATTCTGACATAACAAACATGCAGTTTTGACCCTTTCTTTCATCATTGTCTGACTGTTATTGTTCACCACTGTTTGTGTGTTGAAGACACTGATTTTGTTCCTTTTGTTGAACCTTGTGTTCACCTTGTCATAGCAGGATTCAGATGAATGGAGAGCAAAAAGGGAAGTGACTGGATTGCAGGCGGTTTCTGACTCAATGGACATGAATTTGGCAAATTCTTCGAAGTTGGGAAAATCCTTTCCCTGTGAGAGACAGACAGTTACCTGGCGGTTCCACCGAGATGCTAACCATTCAGGCAGTTTCCTTATCAACTTCTGATTTTCTTCACAATCATTTAGGATATTCAAACCCCTTACATGAGGCATGGCCTGCAAACAAGCATTTAAGAAATCAGAGAAATTTCTCAGTCCTTCGGCATCCTTACCCAGGATTTTAGGCCAATTGGATAACCTTTCTCAGAAGGCCCTTTGAATGATAAAGGGCTGGCCGTATCTCTGATCGAGTTTTTTCCAAGCATCACTGTAGGCTGCATCATCACTGCGATAGAAAGTACCTTCTAAACACTTCTGAGCCAAGCCCACCACATACCGTTTGAGATAATGTAGCTTATCAGCAGAGGAAATATTTTTTCTGTCTATGAGTGCTATAAATGCGGCCTTCCACTCAATGAAGTCAATTGGGTTGCCGTTAAATACAGTGGGTTCTGGTGTTGGCAATCTGTTGATAGCGATGCTGTCCTGGACAGCTTGTGCCAAGCAGGAGACGTCGATGGGAGAAGATGGAGCAACAACTTGGTGAGGCTGTGTTGGAGCAAGAAGAGGTGTATGGCTGAGTGGCAGGGGGTCATGAGGAGGCTGAAAGGGCTGGATGTTAGACTCCTCTTTAGCTTCCCTGTCATAAACCTCCAATCTGGCTTGAGCAGCTCTTAGATTTCTTTCAGCCTGCAAGTTTTCTAATTCTGTTTTATGTCTTTCTAATTCTTTTCTGTGCTCCTCCTCTAGCGCTCTTATTTTCTCTCTCTGTATCTTTTCTTCTACCAACAATTTATATTCAGCTTCCTTTGCAGCTAAATCCGCCGCTGCTTCAGCTCGCTTAGCTGCCACGCTTGTACGTTTGGAAAGACGACTGAGTTCAGAGTCAGTGCCATAAATGGAGCGAGCATAGTGTGGTTCAAGCAGCTCACGCAAGCGCTGTCCTTCATATTCTATATCATATTCGCCATCTATGCCTGTCAGTCTTTCATTTAGGATTTTCATTATATCACTTGTTACTGCTCCGCAGGCATCAACTTTGCGTCTTATTTCTGTATCAGGTGTACTAAGCATTCTCAATTCATCAAACATTTTCAAAACGTCCATCTTTGTTTTCTCTATTTCATCTGCAAGAGATGCTAGGTGCTTTTCAGAAAGCTCATGCTTGAGTTCTTGTCGTGTCTTACGAGCTATAGCCTTCCACTGATCATAGCGGTTAATAAGCTTCTTTTCCTTTCTACTTTGTTCTTCTTTACTGTATATAAGCATTTTTTCAGTGGGAATTCGCACTCGTTCTGAGCGCCGAACTGTCTCTGAAACATCAACATCATCATCCTTTAGCAGTTCAACAAGCATTTTCTCATTATTTTGCAAAGTTTCTTTAAGTTCTTGCCTGACAGCGCCCTTTTCTGCTTCACTCCGAAGCCTTTCCTTGTACTCCTCTATTTTCCGTCGAAGTGTAGCGATCTGCCCCTCGTTATCTTTTCCACGTGGATTAGCATCGCCCTCCATCATTTTTAATTATATATTTATTTAGCCTTTATCCTTATTGCTACCACCACACCGTCTTCCGCTAACCTCAGTCCTTATCCTTGTCCTCCGGAGGAGTGATCCTTTACAGCCGTAGTAATTTTCCTTTTTCCTCCGTTGGAAACGTATTGTTGTAGGTTAGCATGAAGAGGGTAAGCTCTTACTGTTATGATCCCCGTAATTTCGTGGCGGCACAGATCTTGACTGCTGGTGTAGTTTTAAAGTTTTATTCGCAACCGTTGAAAAACAAAACGTAAAAACTCAAACCATCACCACCGTAAGAGCTTGTGCTCTATTACGGGTTCATATCAAAAAATAGAAAAATAAAAACTTCGCGTAGAGGATGCAGTAACTTTCTCCCGTAAGCGCTATCGCAATAACAACCGTTTTTCCGGCGGAAGTGAGAAAATAAAATCCTCTTACCAAAATAAAATATCAAATTCGGAAAACACAATCAAACAATTTGCCTAAAATAATAACACATTTCAGGTGGTTATTTACAGACACTCTTTATCAAAAACGCTTCAGCTCAGGGAGATAAACACTTTTTGCTATATCTTTTCAAAATGTTGCAGGATCACAATGATTTTGACTCATATTATGCAGAATCAAGCCCTTTTCAACATATTTCAGCACCAGCAAGCTGCTAGAAAGGAATCTTTAGTTATTTACACTCTGTTGCAAAAAAGCTTCAACTCAGTGAAATAAACACTTTTTCACCATATGGCTTTATCTTTTTAAAATGTTGCAAGATCACAATGATTTTGACATATATTATGCAGAATCAAGCCCTTTTCAACATATTTCAGCACCAGCAAGCTGCTAGAAAGGAATATTTAGTTATTGACACTCTTTTGCAAAAAAGCTTCATCTCAGGGAGATAAACACTTTTTGACCATATGGCTATATCTTTTTAAAATGTTGCAGGATCACAATGATTTTGACTTATATTATGCAGAATCAAGCCCTTTTCAACATATTTCAGCACCAGCAAGTTGCTAGAAAGGAATCTTTAGTTATTGACACTCTTTATCAAAAACGCTTCAGCTCAGGGAGATAAACACTTTTTGCTATATCTTTTCAAAATGTTGCAGGATCACAATGATTTTGACTCATATTATGCAGAATCAAGCCCTTTTCAACATATTTCAGCACCAGCAAGCTGCTAGAGAGGAATCTTTAGTTATTTACACTCTGTTGCAAAAAAGCTTCAACTCAGTGAGATAAACACTTTTTGACCATATGGCTATATCTTTTTAAAATGTTGCAGGATCACAATGATTTTGACTTATATTATGCAGAATCAAGCCCTTTTCAACATATTTCAGCACCAGCAAGCTGCTAGAAAGGAATCTTTAGTTATTTACACTCTGTTGCAAAAAAGCTTCAACTCAGTGAGATAAACACTTTTTGACCATATGGCTATATCTTTTTAAAATGTTGCAGGATCACAATGATTTTGACTTATATTATGCAGAATCAAGCCCTTTTCAACATATTTCAGCACCAGCAAGTTGCTAGAAAGGAATCTTTAGTTATTGACACTCTTTATCAAAAACGCTTCAGCTCAGGGAGATAAACACTTTTTGCTATATCTTTTCAAAATGTTGCAGGATCACAATGATTTTGACTCATATTATGCAGAATCAAGCCCTTTTCAACATATTTCAGCACCAGCAAGCTGCTAGAAAGGAATCTTTAGTTATTTACACTCTGTTGCAAAAAAGCTTCAACTCAGTGAGATAAACACTTTTTGACCATATGGCTATATCTTTTTAAAATGTTGCAGGATCACAATGATTTTGACTTATATTATGCAGAATCAAGCCCTTTTCAACATATTTCAGCACCAGCAAGCTGCTAGAAAGGAATCTTTAGTTATTTACACTCTGTTGCAAAAAAGCTTCAACTCAGTGAGATAAACACTTTTTGACCATATGGCTATATCTTTTTAAAATGTTGCAGGATCACAATGATTTTGACTTATATTATGCAGAATCAAGCCCTTTTCAACATATTTCAGCACCAGCAAGTTGCTAGAAAGGAATCTTTAGTTATTGACACTCTTTTGCAAAAAAGCTTCATCTCAGGGAGATAAATACTTTTTGACCATATGGCTATATCTTTTTAAAATGTTGCAGGATCACAATGATTTTGACTTATATTATGCAGAATCAAGCCCTTTTCAACATATTTCAGCACCAGCAAGTTGCTAGAAAGGAATCTTTAGTTATTGACACTCTTTATCAAAAACGCTTCAGCTCAGGGAGATAAACACTTTTTGCTATATCTTTTCAAAATGTTGCAGGATCACAATGATTTTGACTCATATTATGCAGAATCAAGCCCTTTTCAACATATTTCAGCACCAGCAAGCTGCTAGAAAGGAATCTTTAGTTATTTACACTCTGTTGCAAAAAAGCTTCAACTCAGTGAGATAAACACTTTTTGACCATATGGCTATATCTTTTTAAAATGTTGCAGGATCACAATGATTTTGACTTATATTATGCAGAATCAAGCCCTTTTCAACATATTTCAGCACCAGCAAGCTGCTAGAAAGGAATCTTTAGTTATTTACACTCTGTTGCAAAAAAGCTTCAACTCAGTGAGATAAACACTTTTTGACCATATGGCTATATCTTTTTAAAATGTTGCAGGATCACAATGATTTTGACTTATATTATGCAGAATCAAGCCCTTTTCAACATATTTCAGCACCAGCAAGTTGCTAGAAAGGAATCTTTAGTTATTGACACTCTTTTGCAAAAAAGCTTCATCTCAGGGAGATAAATACTTTTTGACGATATGGCTATATCTTTTTAAAATGTTGCAGGATCACAATGATTTTGACTTATATTATGCAGAATCAAGCCCTTTTCAACATATTTCAGCACCAGCAAGCTGCTAGAAAGGAATCTTTAGTTATTTACACTCTGTTGCAAAAAAGCTTCAACTCAGTGAGATAAACACTTTTTGACCATATGGCTATATCTTTTTAAAATGTTGCAGGATCACAATGATTTTGACTTATATTATGCAGAATCAAGCCCTTTTCAACATATTTCAGCACCAGCAAGCTGCTAGAAAGGAATCTTTAGTTATTGACACTCTGTTGCAAAAAAGCTTCAACTCAGTGAGATAAACACTTTTTGACCATATGGCTATATCTTTTTAAAATGTTGCAGGATCACAATGATTTTGACTTATATTATGCAGAATCAAGCCCTTTTCAACATATTTCAGCACCAGCAAGTTGCTAGAAAGGAATCTTTAGTTATTGACACTCTTTTGCAAAAAAGCTTCATCTCAGGGAGATAAATACTTTTTGACCATATGGCTATATCTTTTTAAAATGTTGCAGGATCACAATGATTTTGACTTATATTATGCAGAATCAAGCCCTTTTCAACATATTTCAGCACCAGCAAGTTGCTAGAAAGGAATCTTTAGTTATTGACACTCTTTTGCAAAAAAGCTTCATCTCAGGGAGATAAATACTTTTTGACGATATGGCTATATCTTTTTAAAATGTTGCAGGATCACAATGATTTTGACTTATATTATGCAGAATCAAGCCCTTTTCAACATATTTCAGCACCAGCAAGCTGCTAGAAAGGAATCTTTAGTTATTTACACTCTGTTGCAAAAAAGCTTCAACTCAGTGAGATAAACACTTTTTGACCATATGGCTATATCTTTTTAAAATGTTGCAGGATCACAATGATTTTGACTTATATTATGCAGAATCAAGCCCTTTTCAACATATTTCAGCACCAGCAAGCTGCTAGAAAGGAATATTTAGTTATTTACACTCTGTTGCAAAAAAGCTTCAACTCAGTGAGATAAACACTTTTTGACCGTATGGCTATATCTTTTTAAAATGTTGCAGGATCACAATGATTTTGACTGATATTATGCAGAATCAAGCCCTTTTCAACATATTTCAGCACCAGCAAGCTGCTAGAAAGGAATCTTTAGTTATTTACACTCTGTTGCAAAAAAGCTTCAACTCAGTGAGATAAACACTTTTTGACCATATGGCTATATCTTTTTAAAATGTTGCAAGATCACAATGATTTTGACATATATTATGCAGAATCAAGCCCTTTTCAACATATTTCAGCACCAGCAAGCTGCTAGAAAGGAATCTTTAGTTATTTACACTCTGTTGCAAAAAAGCTTCAACTCAGTGAGATAAACACTTTTTAACCGTATGGCTATATCTTTTTAAAATGTTGCAGGATCACAATGATTTTGACATATATTATGCAGAATCAAGCCCTTTTCAACATATTTCAGCACCAGCAAGTTGCTAGAAAGGAATCTTTAGTTATTTACACTCTTTTGCAAAAAAGCTTCATCTCAGGGAGATAAACATTTTTTGACCATATGGCTATATCTTTTTAAAATGTTGCAGGATCACAATGATTTTGACTTATATTATGCAGAATCAAGCCCTTTTCAACATATTTCAGCACCAGCAAGCTGCTAGAAAGGAATCTTTAGTTATTTACACTCTGTTGCAAAAAAGCTTCAACTCAGTGAGATAAACACTTTTTGACCATATGGCTATATCTTTTTAAAATGTTGCAGGATTACAATGATTTTGACTTATATTATGCAGAATCAAGCCCTTTTCAACATATTTCAGCACCAGCAAGCTGCTAGAAAGGAATCTTTAGTTATTTACACTCTGTTGCAAAAAAGCTTCAACTCAGTGAGATAAACACTTTTTGACCATATGGCTATATCTTTTTAAAATGTTGCAAGATCACAATGATTTTGACATATATTATGCAGAATCAAGCCCTTTTCAACATATTTCAGCACCAGCAAGCTGCTAGAAAGGAATCTTTAGTTATTTACACTCTGTTGCAAAAAAGCTTCAACTCAGTGAGATAAACACTTTTTGACCGTATGGCTATATCTTTTTAAAATGTTGCAGGATCACAATGATTTTGACTTATATTATGCAGAATCAAGCCCTTTTCAACATATTTCAGCACCAGCAAGCTGCTAGAAAGGAATCTTTAGTTATTTACACTCTGTTGCAAAAAAGCTTCAACTCAGTGAGATAAATACTTTTTGACCGTATGGCTATATCTTTTTAAAATGTTGCAGGATCACAATGATTTTGACATATATTATGCAGAATCAAGCCCTTTTCAACATATTTCAGCACCAGCAAGTTGCTAGAAAGGAATCTTTAGTTATTGCCACTCTTTTGCAAAAAAGCTTCATCTCAGGGAGATAAACACTTTTTGACCATATGGCTATATCTTTTTAAAATGTTGCAGGATCACAATGATTTTGACTTATATTATGCAGAATCAAGCCCTTTTCAACATATTTCAGCACCAGCAAGCTGCTAGAAAGGAATCTTTAGTTATTTATACTCTGTTGCAAAAAAGCTTCAACTCAGTGAGATAAACACTTTTTGACCATATGGCTATATCTTTTTAAAATGTTGCAGGATCACAATGATTTTGACTTATATTATGCAGAATCAAGCCCTTTTCAACATATTTCAGCACCAGCAAGCTGCTAGAAAGGAATCTTTAGTTATTTACACTCTGTTGCAAAAAAGCTTCAACTCAGTGAGATAAACACTTTTTGACCATATGGCTATATCTTTTTAAAATGTTGCAGGATCACAATGATTTTGACTTATATTATGCAGAATCAAGCCCTTTTCAACATATTTCAGCACCAGCAAGCTGCTAGAAAGGAATCTTTAGTTATTTACACTCTGTTGCAAAAAAGCTTCAACTCAGTGAGATAAACACTTTTTGACCATATGGCTATATCTTTTTAAAATGTTGCAGGATCACAATGATTTTGACTTATATTATGCAGAATCAAGCCCTTTTCAACATATTTCAGCACCAGCAAGCTGCTAGAAAGGAATCTTTAGTTATTTACACTCTGTTGCAAAAAAGCTTCAACTCAGTGAGATAAACACTTTTTGACCGTATGGCTATATCTTTTTAAAATGTTGCAGGATCACAATGATTTTGACTTATATTATGCAGAATCAAGCCCTTTTCAACATATTTCAGCACCAGCAAGTTGCTAGAAAGGAATCTTTAGTTATTTACACTCTGTTGCAAAAAAGCTTCAACTCAGTGAGATAAATACTTTTTGACCGTATGGCTATATCTTTTTAAAATGTTGCAGGATCACAATGATTTTGACATATATTATGCAGAATCAAGCCCTTTTCAACATATTTCAGCACCAGCAAGTTGCTAGAAAGGAATCTTTAGTTATTGACACTCTTTTGCAAAAAAGCTTCATCTCAGGGAGATAAACACTTTTTGACCATATGGCTATATCTTTTTAAAATGTTGCAGGATCACAATGATTTTGACTTATATTATGCAGAATCAAGCCCTTTTCAACATATTTCAGCACCAGCAAGCTGCTAGAAAGGAATCTTTAGTTATTTACACTCTGTTGCAAAAAAGCTTCAACTCAGTGAGATAAATACTTTTTGACGATATGGCTATATCTTTTTAAAATGTTGCAGGATCACAATGATTTTGACTTATATTATGCAGAATCAAGCCCTTTTCAACATATTTCAGCACCAGCAAGTTGCTAGAAAGGAATCTTTAGTTATTGACACTCTTTTGCAAAAAAGCTTCAACTCAGTGAGATAAACACTTTTTGACCATATGGCTATATCTTTTTAAAATGTTGCAGGATCACAATGATTTTGACTTATATTATGCAGAATCAAGCCCTTTTCAACATATTTCAGCACCAGCAAGCTGCTAGAAAGGAATCTTTAGTTATTTACACTCTGTTGCAAAAAAGCTTCAACTCAGTGAGATAAACACTTTTTGACCGTATGGCTATATCTTTTTAAAATGTTGCAGGATCACAATGATTTTGACTTATATTATGCAGAATCAAGCCCTTTTCAACATATTTCAGCACCAGCAAGTTGCTAGAAAGGAATCTTTAGTTATTGACACTCTTTTGCAAAAAAGCTTCATCTCAGGGAGATAAATACTTTTTGACGATATGGCTATATCTTTTTAAAATGTTGCAGGATCACAATGATTTTGACTTATATTATGCAGAATCAAGCCCTTTTCAACATATTTCAGCACCAGCAAGCTGCTAGAAAGGAATCTTTAGTTATTTACACTCTGTTGCAAAAAAGCTTCAACTCAGTGAGATAAACACTTTTTGACCGTATGGCTATATCTTTTTAAAATGTTGCAGGATCACAATGATTTTGACTTATATTATGCAGAATCAAGCCCTTTTCAACATATTTCAGCACCAGCAAGTTGCTAGAAAGGAATCTTTAGTTATTTACACTCTGTTGCAAAAAAGCTTCAACTCAGTGAGATAAATACTTTTTGACGATATGGCTATATCTTTTTAAAATGTTGCAGGATCACAATGATTTTGACTTATATTATGCAGAATCAAGCCCTTTTCAACATATTTCAGCACCAGCAAGCTGCTAGAAAGGAATCTTTAGTTATTTACACTCTGTTGCAAAAAAGCTTCAACTCAGTGAGATAAACACTTTTTGACCGTATGGCTATATCTTTTTAAAATGTTGCAGGATCACAATGATTTTGACTTATATTATGCAGAATCAAGCCCTTTTCAACATATTTCAGCACCAGCAAGTTGCTAGAAAGGAATCTTTAGTTATTTACACTCTGTTGCAAAAAAGCTTCAACTCAGTGAGATAAATACTTTTTGACGATATGGGTATATCTTTTTAAAATGTTGCAGGATCACAATGATTTTGACTTATATTATGCAGAATCAAGCCCTTTTCAACATATTTCAGCACCAGCAAGCTGCTAGAAAGGAATCTTTAGTTATTTACACTCTGTTGCAAAAAAGCTTCAACTCAGTGAGATAAACACTTTTTGACCATATGGCTATATCTTTTTAAAATGTTGCAGGATCACAATGATTTTGACTTATATTATGCAGAATCAAGCCCTTTTCAACATATTTCAGCACCAGCAAGCTGCTAGAAAGGAATCTTTAGTTATTTACACTCTGTTGCAAAAAAGCTTCAACTCAGTGAGATAAACACTTTTTGACCGTATGGCTATATCTTTTTAAAATGTTGCAGGATCACAATGATTTTGACTTATATTATGCAGAATAAAGCCCTTTTCAACATATTTCAGCACCAGCAAGCTGCTAGAAAGGAATCTTTAGTTATTGACACTGTAATGATCCCCGTAATTTCGTGGCGGCACAGATCTTGACTGCTGGTGTAGTTTTAAAGTTTTATTCGCAACCGTTGAAAAACAAAACGTAAAAACTCAAACCATCACCACCGTAAGAGCCTGTGCTCTATTACGGGTTCATATCAAAAAATAGAAAAATAAAAACTTCGCGTAGAGGATGCAGTAACTTTCTCCCGTAAGCGCTATCGCAATAACAACCGTTTTTCCGGCGGAAGTGAGAAAATAAAATCCTCTTACCAAAATAAAATATCAAATTCGGAAAACACAATCAAACAATTTACCTAAAATAATAACACATTTCAGGTGGTTATTTACACTCCCACCAAATTACAGTGTTTCATATGGAAATGTTAAACACGTAATTTCCACATCAACAAAATAACCTGTTAAAACATTTACTGTACAACACAGTTAACTATACTACATTACATAACTACAATGGGTTCAATCTGCCTCTAGCAACAAAACTAATTTTTGGACGGGGCGCTCCACTGATGAAAGGTTGTTGGTGCGCTCTCCCTGCTGATTCAGTTCCTTATCGCCAAGCAGGATTTTTACCCGTCTCACAAGTCCATCTTGACCCTTAAGGATTTCCGAGACTCTGCCTAGTCTCCACTGGTTCCTGGGCAAAGTGTCATCAGTGTCCATGACTATATCTCCAACCTCCAGGTTCCTTTTTATACTATGCCAGCGCTGTCTCACCGTGATGTTGTGGAGATACTCCCTTTTCCATCTACTCCAAAATTGCTCCGTCAAGTATTGCACCTGACGCCATCTCTTTCTTCCGTAAAGATACGGTCTTTCAAAGGTGCCAGGAGGAGGTAAGGCAGTAGTGGATTTCATTGAGATCAGGTGGTTAGGAGTCAGTGGTTCTAGACTATTAGGGTCGTTCAGAGTGTCAACAGTGAGTGGACGGCTGTTTATTATGGCCATAGTCTCATAAAGGAAAGTGCGTAACGAAGTATCATTGAGCCTACCAGGGGACAATAGCAGGGTGGCATTGAGGACACTTCTTACAGTCCTAATCTGTCGTTCCCATACACCCCCGGCGTGGCTGGCGTGAGGTGCATTCACTACAAACTCACACTGTTTCTCTGCGAGGAATGTATTCAGTCTGTCCATGTCCAATTCCTTTAGTGCAGCATTCAGTTCATTTTTTGCACCCATAAAGTTAGTGCCTTGATCACATTTAATTTGTCTTACAGCACCTCTTAAAGCGATGAAGCATCTCAGTCCATTAATGAATGTGTCTGTAGACATATCTTCTAACATCTCAATGTGAACTGCTCTAGAGCACAAACAGGTGAGAATTAGACCATACCTCTTGTGTTGTTTTCTCCCTTGATTTGTCCAGAAGGGACCAAAACAGTCCATGCCACAATATGTGAACGGAGCAGACGGTTCTGTTCGTTCCACTGGAAGGTCACTCATTCTTTGGCTTTCAACAGGCCTTCTCAGCCGTCGGCAAACAACACAGTGGCGGATGCAGGTTGCCACTGCTCTGCTCAGTCCACAGATCCAATAGCCATTGGACCTGATCTCATTGATGGTGAAGCCTTTACCCTGATGTCTCACTCTTTCGTGATAATGAGCAATGATGAGTTTTGCTATGTAATGTTCTTGTGGTATGACTGTGGGGTGTTTAAATGAGGCTGGGAAAGATGAGCGGCTGAGCCTACCTCCCACCTTGAGCACACCCTCTGTGTCTACGAAAACATCAAGATGACTCAGCTTGTTGTTCCTTGGAAGTTGATGACCTCTGCGCAGAAAGTTCATTTCTCTTGGGTATGCTTGATTTTGCAGGTCTTTAATGATGAGTTGCTCTGCACTTTGTCTTTCACTGACTGTTGAGAGGGCATTAGATTTATCCTTACGAGCACGTCGCAAAAGGCGTGCCACCGCTCTGACAGCCTGAGACCAAGATGAAAATTTACAGAGTCTGTCCACAAGGTTGACTTGCACTGAGGTCTCTGCCTGAAAGGTCTGAGCCTTTTTAACTTCTGGGTCACCCACGGGTAGCTCTGTAGGTACTTCCGGCATTTCTATTTTATTTTTCCAAAGAAAGCTAGGGCCAGTAAACCAATCAGATGAGAGCAACTCGTCCACTGTTGTCCCCCTAGAAGCGCAGTCTGCTGGGTTGTCTTCGGATGGTACGTAGAACCATTGTTTAGCGTCTGAGAAATGACAAATTTTCTGCACCCTATTTGCTACAAAGGTGTGAAAACGGCGGGCATCATTATTAATGTAGCCTAAGACAACCTTTGAGTCTGTCCAATAGAACTCCTCAATATCAGCATAGCCTAATTCTTCTTTAAGCATATTGCTCACCCTGACTGAGACCACAGCTGCGGTGAGCTCCATCCTTGGTATAGTTGTTACTTTCAGCGGTGAGACACGTGCCTTTCCCAGGAGAAGAGTGCAATGTATGTCTCCCCCTTTACTAATCAGTCTCTGGTAAGTACATTGACCATAGCCAGCAGTACTGGCATCAGAGAAGTGATGTAATTCTGCTTTAATTACCTCTCCAAAGCCAGCCGGCCGATAACAACGAGCTATGTGTATTTTTTCCAGCTTCACAAGGTCACCCTGCCATTTCTCCCACCGTGACTTTAACCTCTCTGGGATTGGGTCATCCCATCCTGTTCCTCGATGGCACATTTCCTGGAGAACTTTCTTTCCAACGAGGAGATAAGGTGCAATGAAGCCCAGCGGGTCGTACACGGAGGCGACGGATGACAGGATGCCCCGTCGTGTTGCTGGTTGGTCCTTAGGTGTGATTTTAAAAGTAAAACAATCATCCTCAATGTTCCAGTGGATCCCCAGTACTCTTTCCAAGGCTGTATCACTGAATGTGAGATTCTTTGCTTTGCTGTCTGTCGCGTGTTCTGTTGCTGGGATGCTCTGCAGAACGGCACGGTTATTTGATGCAAATTTGTGCAGGCGTAGACCTCCCTTTGCGCACAGTTCACGTGCCTCCTTTGCTAGACAGATGGCCTTTTCTTCTGACTCGACACTAGCTATTCCATCATCCATATAGAAGTCTCTGGCAATGAACTGGGATCCTAGTGGATATGTGAGACTGTGTTCTTTGGCAAGCTGCTTTAATCCGTAGTTTGCACATCCTGGTGAAGATACGGCTCCAAAAAGATGAACTTTCATCCTGAACTCCTGAGCAGGTGTGCTTGTGTTGCCGTTCTCCCACCATAGGAAACGTAGGTAGTCGCGGTCATTTTCTGAGACATGGAACTGGTGAAACATCTTCTCAATGTCACACATTAAAGCAACGGGATGCTGCCGGAAACGAATAAGTACTCCCGTCAGACTGTTGATCATGTCTGGGCCTGACAAAAGGTGTTCATTGAGACTGTGACCTTTATACTTAGCTGAGCAGTCGAATACTACTCTAAGCTTTTCAGGCTTTTTGGGGTGGTAAACACCATGGTGAGGTATGTACCACCTTTCTCCCTCAGTGCCTTCCATACGTACCTTTTCTACGTCACCCCTTTCAATGATGTCCTTCATGTATTTCGCATAGTCCTTCTTGTATTTTTCATCTGCAATGAACTTTCCTTTCAGGTGGTTAAGTCTCATAGAAGCAAGCTGCTTGTTGTCAGGTAAAGACGGCCTTTCTTTGAATGGGAGGGGCATTTCATAATGTCCATGTTCGTTTTTCCTTATATTTTCCCTTAACTTATCAAGAAAGATCAAATCCTGTTGGGAGACGGTTTTGTCCTTTTCCAGAGTGTCTCTGAAATCAGTCTCTAGAACCTTGAGAGCATCCAAAGGGGTCGTGGCAGGTAGCTCCTTCACGATTACTCTGTGGCAGTGACTGGTTAATGATGAGTTGGAGAGAGGAGCTGAACAGCCAACAATAGTCCATCCTAAGTCTGTGAGAACGGCAAAGGGTTCGTCATCCTTTCCAGTTATGACTTGTCTGGGTACAAGTGTTCTTGGACAGTTGTAGCCGATCAGTAACCCCACTTCACAACTCAGCAGCGGTGGTATTTGGTCAGCTATTGGGGTGAAATGGCGCCATTTTTGGGCTGTTTCATGGGTTGGAATATGTTCTCTGTTGGCAGGTATGCAGTCTTTGGTGTAGACAGGGGGTAAACTAATGTGCACAGTGGAATGGAAACCTCTCACACGTAGACCAGATGCTCTTTCACTTTTTAAAACCATATTCTCTCCCATCATAGTGGTGAGCCTTAGTTTAACTGGGTAGGTAGTTAGCTGCAGTTCATTACTCACATCTCGTTCGATAAATGTTGTGTCGCTTTGTGTGTCCAGCAGGGCGTACACAAGTTTCTCTCTGGATGGATCCCTTTCATTTGAGACCCACACTGGCACTATCATGGAGGTGTTTGCTGCCTGACCTTGACTGGTGACGTTGAGGGACACAGCAGATGTAGGCTCTGTTTCAGTGTGTTGTGTGGTATCTCTTTTGTTTTCCTTTACCTTATTTTCACCCTTTTGGTAGCTGTTGTCGTGAAGACAGGTAGGATGTCGACCTTTGCACAAGCCACATGAGAGACGGGATCTGCATTCTTTCACACCATGACCAGGTTTCAAGCAGCCGTAGCACAGTTTGTTGTTCTTGACATAGGCCCTCCTATATTCCAGTGTCTCTTTCAGGAAGTCTGGGCATTTGCAGAGTAGATGATTATTATTCTGACATAACAAACATGCAGTTTTGACCCTTTCTTTCATCATTGTCTGACTGTTATTGTTCACCACTGTTTGTGTGTTGAAGACACTGATTTTGTTCCTTTTGTTGAACCTTGTGTTCACCTTGTCATAGCAGGATTCAGATGAATGGAGAGCAAAAAGGGAAGTGACTGGATTGCAGGCGGTTTCTGACTCAATGGACATGAATTTGGCAAATTCTTCGAAGTTGGGAAAATCCTTTCCCTGTGAGAGACAGACAGTTACCTGGCGGTTCCACCGAGATGCTAACCATTCAGGCAGTTTCCTTATCAACTTCTGATTTTCTTCACAATCATTTAGGATATTCAAACCCCTTACATGAGGCATGGCCTGCAAACAAGCATTTAAGAAATCAGAGAAATTTCTCAGTCCTTCGGCATCCTTACCCAGGATTTTAGGCCAATTGGATAACCTTTCTCAGAAGGCCCTTTGAATGATAAAGGGCTGGCCGTATCTCTGATCGAGTTTTTTCCAAGCATCACTGTAGGCTGCATCATCACTGCGATAGAAAGTACCTTCTAAACACTTCTGAGCCGAGCCCACCACATACCGTTTGAGATAATGTAGCTTATCAGCAGAGGAAATATTTTTTCTGTCTATGAGTGCTATAAATGCGGCCTTCCACTCAATGAAGTCAATTGGGTTGCCGTTAAATACAGTGGGTTCTGGTGTTGGCAATGTGTTGATAGCGATGCTGTCCTGGACAGCTTGTGCCAAGCAGGAGACGTCAATGGGAGAAGATGGAGCAACAACTTGGTGAGGCTGTGTTGGAGCAAGAAAAGGTGTATGGCTGAGTGGCAGGGGGTCATGAGGAGGCTGAAAGGGCTGGATGTTAGACCCCTCTTTAGCTTCCCTGTCATAAACCTCCAATCTGGCTTGAGCAGCTCTTAGATTTCTTTCAGCCTGCAAGTTTTCTAATTCTGTTTTATGTCTTTCTAATTCTTTTCTGTGCTCCTCCTCTAGCGCTCTTATTTTCTCTCTCTGTATCTTTTCTTCTACCAACAATTTATATTCAGCTTCCTTTGCAGCTAAATCCGCCGCTGCTTCAGCTCGCTTAGCTGCCACGCTTGTACGTTTGGAAAGACGACTGAGTTCAGAGTCAGTGCCATAAATGGAGCGAGCATAGTGTGGTTCAAGCAGCTCACGCAAGCGCTGTCCTTCATATTCTATATCATATTCGCCATCTATGCCTGTCAGTCTTTCATTTAGGATTTTCATTATATCACTTGTTACTGCTCCGCAGGCATCAACTTTGCGTCTTATTTCTGTATCAGGTGTACTAAGCATTCTCAATTCATCAAACATTTTCAAAACGTCCATCTTTGTTTTCTCTATTTCATCTGCAAGAGATGCTAGGTGCTTTTCAGAAAGCTCATGCTTGAGTTCTTGTCGTGTCTTACGAGCTATAGCCTTCCACTGATCATAGCGGTTAATAAGCTTCTTTTCCTTTCTACTTTGTTCTTCTTTACTGTATATAAGCATTTTTTCAGTGGGAATTCGCACTCGTTCTGAGCGCCGAACTGTCTCTGAAACATCAACATCATCATCCTTTAGCAGTTCAACAAGCATTTTCTCATTATTTTGCAAAGTTTCTTTAAGTTCTTGCCTGACAGCGCCCTTTTCTGCTTCACTCCGAAGCCTTTCCTTGTACTCCTCTATTTTCCGTCGAAGTGTAGCGATCTGCCCCTCGTTATCTTTTCCACGTGGATTAGCATCGCCCTCCATCATTTTTAATTATATATTTATTTAGCCTTTATCCTTATTGCTACCACCACACCGTCTTCCGCTAACCTCAGTCCTTATCCTTGTCCTCCGGAGGAGTGATCCTTTACAGCCGTAGTAATTTTCCTTTTTCCTCCGTTGGAAACGTATTGTTGTAGGTTAGCATGAAGAGGGTAAGCTCTTACTGTAATGATCCCCGTAATTTCGTGGCGGCACAGATCTTGACTGCTGGTGTAGTTTTAAAGTTTTATTCGCAACCGTTGAAAAACAAAATGTAAAAACTCAAACCATCACCACCGTAAGAGCTTGTGCTCTATTACGGGTTCATATCAAAAAATAGAAAAATAAAAACTTCGCGTAGAGGATGCAGTAACTTTCTCCCGTAAGCGCTATCGCAATAACAACCGTTTTTCCGGCGGAAGTGAGAAAATAAAATCCTCTTACCAAAATAAAATATCAAATTCGGAAAACACAATCAAACAATTTGCCTAAAATAGTAACACATTTCAGGTGGTTATTTACAGACACTCTTTATCAAAAACGCTTCAGCTCAGGGAGATAAACACTTTTTGCTATATCTTTTCAAAATGTTGCAGGATCACAATGATTTTGACTCATATTATGCAGAATCAAGCCCTTTTCAACATATTTCAGCACCAGCAAGCTGCTAGAAAGGAACCTTTAGTTATTTACACTCTGTTGCAAAAAAGCTTCATCTCAGTGAGATAAACACTTTTTGACCATATGGCTATATCTTTTTAAAATGTTGCAGGATCACAATGATTTTGACTTATATTATGCAGAATCAAGCCCTTTTCAACATATTTCAGCACCAGCAAGCTGCTAGAAAGGAATCTTTAGTTATTTACACTCTGTTGCAAAAAAGCTTCAACTCAGTGAGATAAACACTTTTTGACCATATGGCTATATCTTTTTAAAATGTTGCAAGATCACAATGATTTTGACATATATTATGCAGAATCAAGCCCTTTTCAACATATTTCAGCACCAGCAAGCTGCTAGAAAGGAATATTTAGTTATTTATACTCATTTGCAAAAAAGCTTCAACTCAGTGAGATAAACACTTTTTGACCGTATGGCTGTATCTTTTTAAAATATTGCAGGATCACAATGATTTTGACTTATATTATGCTGAATAAAGCCCTTTTCAACATATTTCAGCACCAGCAAGTTGCTAGAAAGGAATCTTTAGTTATTGACACTCTTGTGCAAAAAAGCTTCATCTCAGGGAGATAAATACTTTTTGACGATATGGCTATATCTTTTTAAAATGTTGCAGGATCACAATGATTTTGACTTATATTATGCAGAATCAAGCCCTTTTCAACATATTTCAGCACCAGCAAGCTGCTAGAAAGGAATCTTTAGTTATTGACACTCTTTATCAAAAACACTTCAACTCAGGGAGATAAACACTTTTTGACCATATGGCTATATCTTTTAAAATGTTGCAGGATCACAATGATTTTGACTTATATTATGCAGAATCAAGCCCTTTTCAACATATTTCAGCACCAGCAAGTTGCTTGAAAGGAATCTTCAGTTATTGACACTCTTTTGCAAAAAAGCTTCAACTCAAGGAGATAAACACTTTTTGACCATATGGCTATATCTTTTCAAAATGTTGCAGGATCACAATGATTTTGACTTATATTATGCAGAATCAAGCCCTTTTCAACATATTTCAGCACCAGCAAGCTGCTAGAAAGGAATCTTTAGTTATTTACACTCTGTTGCAAAAAAGCTTCAACTCAGTGAGATAAACACTTTTTGACCATATGGCTATATCTTTTTAAAATATTGCAGGATCACAATGATTTTGACTTATATTATGCTGAATCAAGCCCTTTTCAACATATTTCAGCACCAGCAAGTTGCTTGAAAGGAATCTTCAGTTATTGACACTCTTTTGCAAAAAAGCTTCAACTCAGGTAGATAAATACTTTTTGATGATATGGCTATATCTTTTTAAAATGTTGCAGGATCACAATGATTTTGACTCATATTATGCAGAATCAAGCCCTTTTCAACATATTTCAGCACCAGCAAGCTGCTAGAAAGGAATCTTTAGTTATTGACACTCTTTATCAAAAACGCTTCTACACGGGGAGATAAACACTTTTTGACTGTATGGCTATATCTTTTCAAAATGTTGCAGGATCACAATGATTTTGACTTATATTATGCAGAATCAAGCCCTTTTCAACATATTTCAGCACCAGCAAGCTGCTAGAAAGGAATCTTTAGTTATTTACACTCTGTTGCAAAAAAGCTTCAACTCAGTGAGATAAACACTTTTTGACCATATGGCTATATCTTTTTAAAATGTTGCAGGATCACAATGATTTTGACCTATATTATGCAGAATCAAGCCCTTTTTAACATATTTCAGCACCAGCAAGCTGCTAGAAAGGAATCTTTAGTTATTTACACTCTTTTGCAAAAAAGCTTCAACTCAGTGAGATAAACACTTTTTGACCATATGGCTATATCTTTTTAAAATGTTGCAGGATCACAATGATTTTGACTTATATTATGCAGAATCAAGCCCTTTTCAACATATTTCAGCACCAGCAAGTTGCTAGAAAGGAATCTTTAGTTATTGACACTCTTTTGCAAAAAAGCTTCATCTCAGTGAGATAAACACTTTTTGACCATATGGCTATATCTTTTTAAAATGTTGCAGGATCACAATGATTTTGACTTATATTATGCAGAATCAAGCCCTTTTCAACATATTTCAGCACCAGCAAGCTGCTAGAAAGGACTCTTTTGTTATTTACACTCTTTTGCAAAAAAGCTTCAACTCAGGTAGATAAATACTTTTTGACCATATGGCTATATCTTTTTAAAATGTTGCAGGATCACAATGATTTTGACTTATATTATGCAGAATCAAGCCCTTTTCAACATATTTCAGCACCAGCAAGCTGCTAGAAAGGAATCTTTAGTTATTGACACTCTTTATCAAAAACGCTTCAACTCAGTGAGATAAACACTTTTTGACCGTATAGCTATATCGTTTCAAAATGTTGCAGGATCACAATGATTTTGACTCATATTATGCAGAATCAAGCCCTTTTCAACATATTTCAGCACCAGCAAGCTGCTAGAAAGGAATCTTTAGTTATTTACACTCTTTTGCAAAAAAGCTTCATCTCAGGGAGTTAAATACTTTTTGATGATATGGCTATATCTTTTTAAAATGTTGCAGGATCACAATGATTTTGACTCATATTATGCAGAATCAAGCCCTTTTCAACATATTTCAGCACCAGCAAGCTGCTAGAAAGGAATCTTTAGTTATTTACACTCTGTTGCAAAAAAGCTTCAACTCAGTGAGATAAACACTTTTTGACCATATGGCTATATCTTTTTAAAATATTGCAGGATCACAATGATTTTGACTTATATTATGCTGAATCAAGCCCTTTTCAACATATTTCAGCACCAGCAAGTTGCTTGAAAGGAATCTTCAGTTATTGACACTCTTTTGCAAAAAAGCTTCAACTCAGGTAGATAAATACTTTTTGATGATATGGCTATATCTTTTTAAAATGTTGCAGGATCACAATGATTTTGACCTATATTATGCAGAATCAAGCCCTTTTTAACATATTTCAGCACCAGCAAGCTGCTAGAAAGGAATCTTTAGTTATTTACACTCTTTTGCAAAAAAGCTTCATCTCAGTGAGATAAACACTTTTTGACCATATGGCTATATCTTTTTAAAATGTTGCAGGATCACAATGATTTTGACTTATATTATGCAGAATCAAGCCCTTTTCAACATATTTCAGCACCAGCAAGCTGCTAGAAAGGACTCTTTTGTTATTTACACTCTGTTGCAAAAAAGCTTCAACTCAGTGAGATAAACACTTTTTGACCATATGGCTATATCTTTTTAAAATGTTGCAGGATCACAATAATTTTGACTTATATTATGCAGAATCAAGCCCTTTTCAACATATTTCAGCACCAGCAAGCTGCTAGAAAGGAATCTTTAGTTATTTACACTCTTTTGCAAAAAAGCTTCATCTCAGGGAGATAAATACTTTTTGATGATATGGCTATATCTTTTTAAAATGTTGCAGGATCACAATGATTTTGACTTATATTATGCAGAATCAAGCCCTTTTCAACATATTTCAGCACCAGCAAGCTGCTAGAAAGGAATCTTTAGTTATTTACACTCTGTTGCAAAAAAGCTTCAACTCAGTGAGATAAACACTTTTTGACCATATGGCTATATCTTTTTAAAATATTGCAGGATCACAATGATTTTGACTTATATTATGCTGAATCAAGCCCTTTTCAACATATTTCAGCACCAGCAAGTTGCTTGAAAGGAATCTTCAGTTATTGACACTCTTTTGCAAAAAAGCTTCAACTCAGGTAGATAAATACTTTTTGATGATATGGCTATATCTTTTTAAAATGTTGCAGGATCACAATGATTTTGACTCATATTATGCAGAATCAAGCCCTTTTCAACATATTTCTGCACCAGCAAGCTGCTAGAAAGGAATCTTTAGTTATTGACACTCTTTATCAAAAACGCTTCTACTCGGGGAGATAAACACTTTTTGACTGTATGGCTATATCTTTTCAAAATGTTGCAGGATCACAATGATTTTGACTTATATTATGCAGAATCAAGCCCTTTTCAACATATTTCAGCACCAGCAAGCTGCTAGAAAGGAATCTTTAGTTATTTACACTCTGTTGCAAAAAAGCTTCAACTCAGTGAGATAAACACTTTTTGACCATATGGCTATATCTTTTTAAAATGTTGCAGGATCACAATGATTTTGACCTATATTATGCAGAATCAAGCCCTTTTTAACATATTTCAGCACCAGCAAGCTGCTAGAAAGGAATCTTTAGTTATTTACACTCTGTTGCAAAAAAGCTTCAACTCAGTGAGATAAACACTTTTTGACCATATGGCTATATCTTTTTAAAATGTTGCAGGATCACAATAATTTTGACTTATATTATGCAGAATCAAGCCCTTTTCAACATATTTCAGCACCAGCAAGCTGCTAGAAAGGAATCTTTAGTTATTTACACTCTTTTGCAAAAAAGCTTCATCTCAGGGAGATAAATACTTTTTGATGATATGGCTATATCTTTTTAAAATGTTGCAGGATCACAATGATTTTGACTCATATTATGCAGAATCAAGCCCTTTTCAACATATTTCAGCACCAGCAAGCTGCTAGAAAGGAATCTTTAGTTATTTACACTCTGTTGCAAAAAAGCTTCAACTCAGTGAGATAAACACTTTTTGACCATATGGCTATATCTTTTTAAAATGTTGCAGGATCAAAATGATTTTGACTTATATCATGCAGAATCAAGCCCTTTTCAACATATTTCAGCACCAGCAAGCTGCTAGAAAGGAATCTTTTGTTATTTACACTCTGTTGCAAAAAAGCTTCAACTCAGTGAGATAAACAATTTTTGACCATATGGCAATATATCATTTTAAAATGTTGCAGGATCACAATGATTTTGACTTATATTATGCAGAATCAAGCCCTTTTCAACATATTTCAGCACCAGCAAGTTGCTAGAAAGGAATCTTTAGTTATTGACACTCTTTTGCAAAAAAGCTTCATCTCAGTGAGATAAACACTTTTTGACCATATGGCTATATCTTTTTAAAATGTTGCAGGATCACAATGATTTTGACTTATATTATGCAGAATCAAGCCCTTTTCAACATATTTCAGCACCAGCAAGCTGCTAGAAAGGACTCTTTTGTTATTTACACTCTGTTGCAAAAAAGCTTCAACTCAGTGAGATAAACACTTTTTGACCATATGGCTATATCTTTTTAAAATATTGCAGGATCACAATGATTTTGACTTATATTATGCAGAATCAAGCCCTTTTCAACATATTTCAGCACCAGCAAGCTGCTAGAAAGGAATCTTTAGTTATTTACACTCTTTTGCAAAAAAGCTTCAACTCAGTGAGATAAACACTTTTTGACCATATGGCTATATCGTTTTAAAATATTGCAGGATCACAATGATTTTGACTTATATTATGCAGAATCAAGCCCTTTTACACATATTTCAGCACCAGCAAGCTGCTAGAAAGGAATCTTTAGTTATTTACACTCTGTTGCAAAAAAACTTCAACTCAGTGAGATAAACACTTTTTGACCATATGGCTATATCTTTTTAAAATGTTGCAGGATCAAAATGATTTTGACTTATATCATGCAGAATCAAGCCCTTTTCAACATATTTCAGCACCTGCAAGCTGCTAGAAAGGAATCTTTTGTTATTTACACTCTGTTGCAAAAAAGCTTCAACTCAGTGAGATAAACACTTTTTGACCATATGGCTATATCTTTTTAAAATGTTGCAGGATCACAATGATTTTGACTTATATTATGCAGAATCAAGCCCTTTTCAACATATTTCAGCACCAGCAAGCTGCTAGAAAGGACTCTTTTGTTATTTACACTCTGTTGCAAAAAAGCTTCAACTCAGTGAGATAAACACTTTTTGACCATATGGCTATATCTTTTTAAAATATTGCAGGATCACAATGATTTTGACTTATATTATGCAGAATCAAGCCCTTTTCAACATATTTCAGCACCAGCAAGCTGCTAGAAAGGAATCTTTAGTTATTTACACTCTTTTGCAAAAAAGCTTCAACTCAGTGAGATAAACACTTTTTGACCATATGGCTATATCTTTTTAAAATGTTGCAGGATCACAATAATTTTGACTTATATTATGCAGAATCAAGCCCTTTTCAACATATTTCAGCACCAGCAAGCTGCTAGAAAGGAATCTTTAGTTATTTACACTCTTTTGCAAAAAAGCTTCATCTCAGGGAGATAAATACTTTTTGATGATATGGCTATATCTTTTTAAAATGTTGCAGGATCACAATGATTTTGACTCATATTATGCAGAATCAAGCCCTTTTCAACATATTTCAGCACCAGCAAGCTGCTAGAAAGGAATCTTTAGTTATTGACACTCTTTATCAAAAACGCTTCTACTCAGGGAGATAAACACTTTTTGACTGTATGGCTATATCTTTTCAAAATGTTGCAGGATCACAATGATTTTGACTTATATTATGCAGAATCAAGCCCTTTTCAACATATTTCAGCACCAGCAAGCTGCTAGAAAGGACTCTTTTGTTATTTACACTCTGTTGCAAAAAAGCTTCAACTCAGTGAGATAAACACTTTTTGACCATATGGCTATATCTTTTTAAAATATTGCAGGATCACAATGATTTTGACTTATATTATGCAGAATCAAGCCCTTTTCAACATATTTCAGCACCAGCAAGCTGCTAGAAAGGAATCTTTAGTTATTTACACTCTGTTGCAAAAAAGCTTCAACTCAGTGAGATAAACACTTTTTGACCATATGGCTATATCTTTTTAAAATGTTGCAGGATCACAATGATTTTGACCTATATTATGCAGAATCAAGCCCTTTTTAACATATTTCAGCACCAGCAAGCTGCTAGAAAGGAATCTTTAGTTATTTACACTCTTTTGCAAAAAAGCTTCAACTCAGTGAGATAAACACTTTTTGACCATATGGCTATATCTTTTTAAAATGTTGCAGGATCACAATGATTTTGACTTATATTATGCAGAATCAAGCCCTTTTCAACATATTTCAGCACCAGCAAGTTGCTAGAAAGGAATCTTTAGTTATTGACACTCTTTTGCAAAAAAGCTTCATCTCAGTGAGATAAACACTTTTTGACCATATGGCTATATCTTTTTAAAATGTTGCAGGATCACAATGATTTTGACCTATATTATGCAGAATCAAGCCCTTTTTAACATATTTCAGCACCAGCAAGCTGCTAGAAAGGAATCTTTAGTTATTTACACTCTTTTGCAAAAAAGCTTCAACTCAGTGAGATAAACACTTTTTGACCATATGGCTATATCTTTTTAAAATGTTGCAGGATCACAATGATTTTGACTTATATTATGCAGAATCAAGCCCTTTTCAACATATTTCAGCACCAGCAAGTTGCTAGAAAGGAATCTTTAGTTATTGACACTCTTTTGCAAAAAAGCTTCATCTCAGTGAGATAAACACTTTTTGACCATATGGCTATATCTTTTTAAAATGTTGCAGGATCACAATGATTTTGACTTATATTATGCAGAATCAAGCCCTTTTCAACATATTTCAGCACCAGCAAGCTGCTAGAAAGGACTCTTTTGTTATTTACACTCTGTTGCAAAAAAGCTTCAACTCAGTGAGATAAACACTTTTTGACCATATGGCTATATCTTTTTAAAATATTGCAGGATCACAATGATTTTGACTTATATTATGCAGAATCAAGCCCTTTTCAACATATTTCAGCACCAGCAAGCTGCTAGAAAGGAATCTTTAGTTATTTACACTCTTTTGCAAAAAAGCTTCAACTCAGTGAGATAAACACTTTTTGACCATATGGCTATATCTTTTTAAAATGTTGCAGGATCACAATAATTTTGACTTATATTATGCAGAATCAAGCCCTTTTCAACATATTTCAGCACCAGCAAGCTGCTAGAAAGGAATCTTTAGTTATTTACACTCTTTTGCAAAAAAGCTTCATCTCAGGGAGATAAATACTTTTTGATGATATGGCTATATCTTTTTAAAATGTTGCAGGATCACAATGATTTTGACTCATATTATGCAGAATCAAGCCCTTTTCAACATATTTCAGCACCAGCAAGCTGCTAGAAAGGAATCTTTAGTTATTGACACTCTTTATCAAAAACGCTTCTACTCAGGGAGATAAACACTTTTTGACTGTATGGCTATATCTTTTCAAAATGTTGCAGGATCACAATGATTTTGACTTATATTATGCAGAATCAAGCCCTTTTCAACATATTTCAGCACCAGCAAGCTGCTAGAAAGGAATCTTAAGTTATTTACACTCTGTTGCAAAAAAGCTTCAACTCAGTGAGATAAACACTTTTTGACCATATGGCTATATCTTTTTAAAATGTTGCAGGATCACAATGATTTTGACTTATATTATGCAGAATCAAGCCCTTTTCAACATATTTCAGCACCAGCACGCTGCTAGAAAGGAATCTTTAGTTATTGACACTCTTTATCAAAAACGCTTCTACTCAGGGAGATAAACACTTTTTGACTGTATGGCTATATCTTTTCAAAATGTTGCAGGATCACAATGATTTTGACTTATATTATGCAGAATCAAGCCCTTTTCAACATATTTCAGCACCAGCAAGCTGCTAGAAAGGAATCTTTAGTTATTTACACTCTGTTGCAAAAAAGCTTCAACTCAGTGAGATAAAGACTTTTTGACGATATGGCTATATCTTTTTAAAATGTTGCAGGATCACAATGATTTTGACTTATATTATGCAGAATCAAGCCCTTTTCAACATATTTCAGCACCAGCAAGCTGCTAGAAAGGAATCTTTAGTTATTTACACTCTGTTGCAAAAAAGCTTCAACTCAGTGAGATAAACACTTTTTGACCATATGGCTATATCTTTTTAAAATGTTGCAGGATCACAATGATTTTGACTTATATTATGCAGAATGAAGCCCTATTCAACATATTTCAGCACCAGCAAGCTGCTAGAAAGAAATCTTTAGTTATTTACACTTTGTTGCAAAAAAGGTTCAACTCATGGAGATAAACACTTTTTGACCATATGGCTATATCGTTTTAAAATATTGCAGGATCACAATGATTTTGACTTATATTATGCAGAATCAAGCCCTTTTACACATATTTCAGCACCAGCAAGCTGCTAGAAAGGAATCTTTAGTTATTTACACTCTGTTGCAAAAAAGCTTCAACTCAGTGAGATAAACACTTTTTGACCATATGGCTATATCTTTTTAAAATGTTGCAGGATCACAATGATTTTGACTTATATTATGCAGAATCAAGCCCTTTTCAACATATTTCAGCACCAGCAAGCTGCTAGAAAGGAATCTTTAGTTATTTACACTCTGTTGCAAAAAAGCTTCAACTCAGTGAGATAAACACTTTTTGACCATATGGCTATATCTTTTTAAAATGTTGCAGGATCACAATGATTTTGACTCATATTATGCAGAATCAAGCCCTATTCAACATATTTCAGCACCAGCAAGCTGCTAGAAAGGAATCTTTAGTTATTTACACTCTGTTGCAAAAAAGCTTCAACTCAGTGAGATAAACACTTTTTGACCATATGGCTATATCTTTTTAAAATGTTGCAGGATCACAATGATTTTGACTTATATTATGCAGAATCAAGCCCTTTTACACATATTTCAGCACCAGCAAGCTGCTAGAAAGGAATCTTTAGTTATTTACACTCTGTTGCAAAAAAGCTTCAACTCAGTGAGATAAACACTTTTTGACCATATGGCTATATCTTTTTAAAATGTTGCAGGATCACAATAATTTTGACTTATATTATGCAGAATCAAGCCCTTTTCAACATATTTCAGCACCAGCAAGCTGCTAGAAAGGAATCTTTAGTTATTTACACTCTGTTGCAAAAAAGCTTCAACTCAGTGAGATAAAAACTTTTTGACCATATTGCTATATCTTTTTAAAATGTTGCAGGATCACAATGATTTTGACTTATATCATGCAGAATCAAGCTCTTTTCAACATATTTCAGCACCAGCAAGCTGCTAGAAAGGAATCTTTAGTTATTGACACTCTGTTGCAAAAAAGCTTCAACTCAGTGAGATAAACACTTTTTGACCATATGGCTATATCTTTTTAAAATGTTGCAGGATCACAATGATTTTGACTCATATTATGCAGAATCAAGCCCTATTCAACATATTTCAGCACCAGCAAGCTGCTAGAAAGGAATCTTTAGTTATTTACACTCTGTTGCAAAAAAGCTTCAACTCAGTGAGATAAACACTTTTTGACCATATGGCTATATCTTTTTAAAATGTTGCAGGATCACAATGATTTTGACTTACATTATGCAGAATCAAGCTCTTTTCAACATATTTCAGCACCAGCAAGCTGCTAGAAAGGAATCTTTAGTTATTGACACTCTTTATCAAAAACGCTTCAACTTAGGGAGATAAACACTTTTTGACCGTATGGCTATATCTTTTCAAAATGTTGCAGGATCACAATGATTTTGACTTATATTATGCAGAATCAAGCCCTTTTCAACATATTTCAGCACCAGCAAGCTGCTAGAAAGGAATCTTTAGTTATTTACACTCTGTTGCAAAAAAGCTTCAACTCAGTGAGATAAACACTTTTTGACCATATGGCTATATCTTTTTAAAATGTTGCAGGATCACAATGATTTTGACTTATATTATGCAGAATCAAGCCCTTTTCAACATATTTCAGCACCAGCAAGCTGCTAGAAAGGAATCTTTAGTTATTTACACTCTGTTGCAAAAAAGCTTCAACTCAGTGAGATAAACACTTTTTGACCATATGGCTATATCTTTTTAAAATGTTGCAGGATCACAATGATTTTGACTCATATTATGCAGAATCAAGCCCTATTCAACATATTTCAGCACCAGCAAGCTGCTAGAAAGGAATCTTTAGTTATTTACACTCTGTTGCAAAAAAGCTTCAACTCAGTGAGATAAACACTTTTTGACCATATGGCTATATCTTTTTAAAATGTTGCAGGATCACAATGATTTTGACTTATATTATGCAGAATCAAGCCCTTTTCAACATATTTCAGCACCAGCAAGCTGCTAGAAAGGAATCTTTAGTTATTTACACTCTGTTGCAAAAAAGCTTCAACTCAGTGAGATAAACACTTTTTGACCATATGGCTATATCTTTTTAAAATGTTGCAGGATCACAATGATTTTGACTTATATTATGCAGAATCAAGCCCTTTTCAACATATTTCAGCACCAGCAAGCTGCTAGAAAGGAATATTTAGTTATATACACTCTGTTGCAAAAAAGCTTCAACTCAGTGAGATAAACACTTTTTGACCATATGGCTATATCTTTTTAAAATGTTGCAGGATCACAATGATTTTGACTTATATTATGCAGAATCAAGCCCTTTTCAACATATTTCAGCACCAGCAAGCTGCTAGAAAGGAATCTTTAGTTATTTACACTCTGTTGCAAAAAAGCTTCAACTCAGTGAGATAAACACTTTTTGACCATATGGCTATATCTTTTTAAAATGTTGCAGGATCACAATGATTTTGACTTATATTATGCAGAATCAAGCCCTTTTACACATATTTCAGCACCAGCAAGCTGCTAGAAAGGAATCTTTAGTTATTTACACTCTGTTGCAAAAAAGCTTCAACTCAGTGAGATAAACACTTTTTGACCATATGGCTATATCTTTTTAAAATGTTGCAGGATCACAATAATTTTGACTTATATTATGCAGAATCAAGCCCTTTTCAACATATTTCAGCACCAGCAAGCTGCTAGAAAGGAATCTTTAGTTATTTACACTCTGTTGCAAAAAAGCTTCAACTCAGTGAGATAAACACTTTTTGACCATATTGCTATATCTTTTTAAAATGTTGCAGGATCACAATGATTTTGACTTATATTATGCAGAATCAAGCTCTTTTCAACATATTTCAGCACCAGCAAGCTGCTAGAAAGGAATCTTTAGTTATTGACAATCTTTATCAAAAACGCTTCAACTTAGGGAGATAAACACTTTTTGACCGTATGGCTATATCTTTTCAAAATGTTGCAGGATCACAATGATTTTGACTTATATTATGCAGAATCAAGCCCTTTTCAACATATTTCAGCACCAGCAAGCTGCTAGAAAGGAATCTTTAGTTATTTACACTCTGTTGCAAAAAAGCTTCAACTCAGTGAGATAAACACTTTTTGACCATATGGCTATATCTTTTTAAAATGTTGCAGGATCACAATGATTTTGACTTATATTATGCAGAATCAAGCCCTTTTCAACATATTTCAGCACCAGCAAGCTGCTAGAAAGGAATCTTTAGTTATTTACACTCTGTTGCAAAAAAGCTTCAACTCAGTGAGATAAACACTTTTTGACCATATGGCTATATCTTTTTAAAATGTTGCAGGATCACAATGATTTTGACTCATATTATGCAGAATTAAGCCCTATTCAACATATTTCAGCACCAGCAAGCTGCTAGAAAGGAATCTTTAGTTATTTACACTCTGTTGCAAAAAAGCTTCAACTCAGTGAGATAAACACTTTTTGACCATATGGCTATATCTTTTTAAAATGTTGCAGGATCACAATAATTTTGACTTATATTATGCAGAATCAAGCCCTTTTCAACATATTTCAGCACCAGCAAGCTGCTAGAAAGGAATCTTTAGTTATTTACACTCTGTTGCAAAAAAGCTTCAACTCAGTGAGATAAACACTTTTTGGACCATATGGCTATATCTTTTTAAAATGTTGCAGGATCACAATGATTTTGACTTATATTATGCAGAATCAAGCTCTTTTCAACATATTTCAGCACCAGCAAGCTGCTAGAAAGGAATCTTTAGTTATTGACACTCTTTATCAAAAACGCTTCAACTTAGGGAGATAAACACTTTTTGACCGTATGGCTATATCTTTTCAAAATGTTGCAGGATCACAATGATTTTGACTTATATTATGCAGAATCAAGCCCTTTTCAACATATTTCAGCACCAGCAAGCTGCTAGAAAGGAATCTTTAGTTATTTACACTCTGTTTGCAAAAAAGCTTCAACTCAGTGAGATAAACACTTTTTGACCATATGGCTATATCTTTTTAAAATGTTGCAGGATCACAATGATTTTGACTTATATTATGCAGAATCAAGCCTTTTCAACATATTTCAGCACCAGCAAGCTGCTAGAAAGGAATCTTTAGTTATTTACACTCTGTTGCAAAAAAGCTTCAACTCAGTGAGATAAACACTTTTTGACCATATGGCTATATCTTTTTAAAATGTTGCAGGATCACAATGATTTTGACTTATATTATGCAGAATCAAGCCCTTTTCAACATATTTCAGCACCAGCAAGCTGCTAGAAAGGAATCTTTAGTTATTTACACTCTGTTGCAAAAAAGCTTCAACTCAGTGAGATAAACACTTTTTGACCATATGGCTATATCTTTTTAAAATGTTGCAGGATCACAATGATTTTGACTTATATTATGCAGAATCAAGCCCTTTTCAACATATTTCAGCACCAGCAAGCTGCTAGAAAGGAATCTTTAGTTATTTACACTCTGTTGCAAAAAAGCTTCAACTCAGTGAGATAAACACTTTTTGACCATATGGCTATATCTTTTTAAAATGTTGCAGGATCACAATGATTTTGACTTATATTATGCAAAATCAAGCCCTTTTCAACATATTTCAGCACCAGCAAGCTGCTAGAAAGGAATCTTTAGTTATTTACACTCTGTTGCAAAAAATCTTCAACTCAGTGAGATAAACACTTTTTGACCATATGGCTATATCTTTTTAAAATGTTGCAGGATCACAATGATTTTGACTTATATTATGCAGATTCAAGCCCTTTTCAACATATTTCAGCACCAGCAAGCTGCTAGAAAGGAATCTTTAGTTATTAACACTCTGTTGCAAAAAAGGTTCAACTCAGTGAGATAAACACTTTTTGACCATATGGCTATATCTTTTTAAAATGTTGCAGGATCACAATGATTTTGACTTATATTATGCAGAATCAAGCCCTTTTCAACATATTTCAGCACCAGCAAGCTGCTAGAAAGGAATCTTTAGTTATTTACACTCTGTTGCAAAAAAGCTTCAACTCAGTGAGATAAACACTTTTTGACCATATGGCTATATCTTTTTAAAATGTTGCAGGATCACAATGAATTTGACTTATATTATGCAGAATCAAGCCCTTTTCAACATATTTCAGCACCAGCAAGCTGCTAGAAAGGAATCTTTAGTTATTTACACTCTGTTGCAAAAAAGCTTCAACTCAGTGAGATAAACACTTTTTGACCATATGGCTATATCTTTTTAAAATGTTGCAGGATCACAATGATTTTGACTTATATTATGCAGAATTAAGCCCTATTCAACATATTTCAGCACCAGCAAGCTGCTAGAAAGGAATCTTTAGTTATTTACACTCTGTTGCAAAAAAGCTTCAACTCAGTGAGATAAACACTTTTTGACCATATGGCTATATCTTTTTAAAATGTTGCAGGATCACAATGATTTTGACTTATATTATGCAGAATCAAGCCCTTTTCAACATATTTGAGCACCAGCAAGCTGCTAGAAAGGAATCTTTAGTTATTTACACTCTGTTGCAAAAAAGCTTCAACTCAGTGAGATAAACACTTTTTGACCATATGGCTATATCTTTTTAAAATGTTGCAGGATCACAATGAATTTGACTTATATTATGCAGAATCAAGCCCTTTTCAACATATTTCAGCACCAGCAAGCTGCTAGAAAGGAATCTTTAGTTATTTACACTCTGTTGCAAAAAAGCTTCAACTCAGTGAGATAAACACTTTTTGACCATATGGCTATATCTTTTTAAAATGTTGCAGGATCACAATGATTTTGACTTATATTATGCAGAATTAAGCCCTATTCAACATATTTCAGCACCAGCAAGCTGCTAGAAAGGAATCTTTAGTTATTTACACTCTGTTGCAAAAAAGCTTCAACTCAGTGAGATAAACACTTTTTGACCATATGGCTATATCTTTTTAAAATGTTGCAGGATCACAATGATTTTGACTTATATTATGCAGAATCAAGCCCTTTTCAACATATTTGAGCACCAGCAAGCTGCTAGAAAGGAATCTTTAGTTATTTACACTCTGTTGCAAAAAAGCTTCAACTCAGTGAGATAAACACTTTTTGACCATATGGCTATATCTTTTTAAAATGTTGCAGGATCACAATGATTTTGACTTATATTATGCAGAATCAAGCCCTTTTCAACATATTTCAGCACCAGCAAGCTGCTAGAAAGGAATATTTAGTTATATACACTCTGTTGCAAAAAAGCTTCAACTCAGTGAGATAAACACTTTTTGACCATATGGCTATATCTTTTTAAAATGTTGCAGGATCACAATGATTTTGACTTATATTATGCAGAATCAAGCCCTTTTACACATATTTCAGCACCAGCAAGCTGCTAGAAAGGAATCTTTAGTTATTTACACTATGTTGCAAAAAAGCTTCAACTCAGTGAGATAAACACTTTTTGACCATATGGCTATATCTTTTTAAAATGTTGCAGGATCACAATGATTTTGACTTATATTATGCAGAATCAAGCTCTTTTCAACATATTTCAGCACCAGCAAGCTGCTAGAAAGGAATCTTTAGTTATTGACACTCTTTATCAAAAACGCTTCAACTTAGGGAGATAAACACTTTTTGACCGTATGGCTATATCTTTTCAAAATGTTGCAGGATCACAATGATTTTGACTTATATTATGCAGAATCAAGCCCTTTTCAACATATTTCAGCACCAGCAAGCTGCTAGAAAGGAATCTTTAGTTATTTACACTCTGTTGCAAAAAAGCTTCAACTCAGTGAGATAAACACTTTTTGACCATATGGCTATATCTTTTTAAAATGTTGCAGGATCACATTGATTTTGACTTATATCATGCAGAATCAAGCCCTTTTCAACATATTTCAGCACCAGCAAGCTGCTAGAAAGGAATCTTTAGTTATTTACACTCTGTTGCAAAAAAGCTTCAACTCAGTGAGATAAACACTTTTTGACCATATGGCTATATCTTTTTAAAATGTTGCAGGATCACAATGATTTTGACTTATATTATGCAGAATCAAGCCCTTTTCAACATATTTCAGCACCAGCAAGCAGCTAGAAAGGAATCTTTAGTTATTTACACTCTGTTGCAAAAAAGCTTCAACTCAGTGAGATAAACACTTTTTGACCATATGGCTATATCTTTTTAAAATGTTGCAGGATCACAATGATTTTGACTTATATTATGCAGAATCAAGCTCTTTTCAACATATTTCAGCACCAGCAAGCTGCTAGAAAGGAATCTTTAGTTATTGACACTCTTTATCAAAAACGCTTCAACTTAGGGAGATAAACACTTTTTGACCGTATGGCTATATCTTTTCAAAATGTTGCAGGATCACAATGATTTTGACTTATATTATGCAGAATCAAGCCCTTTTCAACATATTTCAGCACCAGCAAGCTGCTAGAAAGGAATCTTTAGTTATTTACACTCTGTTGCAAAAAAGCTTCAACTCAGTGAGATAAACACTTTTTGACCATATGGCTATATCTTTTTAAAATGTTGCAGGATCACATTGATTTTGACTTATATTATGCAGAATCAAGCCCTTTTCAACATATTTCAGCACCAGCAAGCTGCTAGAAAGGAATCTTTAGTTATTTACACTCTGTTGCAAAAAAGCTTCAACTCAGTGAGATAAACACTTTTTGACCATATGGCTATATCTTTTTAAAATGTTGCAGGATCACAATGATTTTGACTTATATTATGCAGAATCAAGCCCTTTTCAACATATTTCAGCACCAGCAAGCTGCTAGAAAGGAATCTTTAGTTATTTACACTCTGTTGCAAAAAAGCTTCAACTCAGTGAGATAAACACTTTTTGACCATATGGCTATATCTTTTTAAAATGTTGCAGGATCACAATGATTTTGACTTATATTATGCAGAATCAAGCCCTTTTCAACATATTTCAGCACCAGCAAGCTGCTAGAAAGGAATCTTTAGTTATTTACACTCTGTTGCAAAAAACGCTTCAACTCAGTGAGATAAACACTTTTTGACCATATGGCTATATCTTTTTAAAATGTTGCAGGATCACAATGATTTTGACTTATATTATGCAGAATCAAGCCCTTTTCAACATATTTCAGCACCAGCAAGTTGCTAGAAAGGAATCTTTAGTTATTTACACTCTGTTGCAAAAAAGCTTCAACTCAGTGAGATAAACACTTTTTGACCATATGGCTATATCTTTTTAAAATGTTGCAGGATCACAATGATTTTGACTTATATTATGCAGAATCAAGCCCTTTTCAACATATTTCAGCACCAGCAAGCTGCTAGAAAGGAATCTTTAGTTATTTACACTCTGTTGCAAAAAAGCTTCAACTCAGTGAGATAAACACTTTTTGACCATATGGCTATATCTTTTTAAAATGTTGCAGGATCACAATGAATTTGACTTATATTATGCAGAATCAAGCCCTTTTCAACATATTTCAGCACCAGCAAGCTGCTAGAAAGGAATATTTAGTTATTTACACTCTGTTGCAAAAAAGCTTCAACTCAGTGAGATAAACACTTTTTGACCATATGGCTATATCTTTTTAAAATGTTGCAGGATCACAATGATTTTGACTTATATTATGCAGAATCAAGCCCTTTTCAACATATTTCAGCACCAGCAAGCTGCTAGAAAGGAATCTTTAGTTATTGATACTCTTTATCAAAAACGCTTCAACTCAGGGAGATAAACACTTTTTGACCGTATGGCTATATCTTTTCAAAATGTTGCAGGATCACAATGATTTTGACTTATATTATGCAGAATCAAGCCCTTTTCAACATATTTCAGCACCAGCAAGCTGCTAGAAAGGAATCTTTAGTTATTTACACTCTGTTGCAAAAATGCTTCAACTCAGGGAGATAAACACTTTTTGACCATATGGCTATATCTTTTTAAAATGTTGCAGGATCACAATGATTTTGACTTATATTATGCAGAATCAAGCCCTTTTCAACATATTTCAGCACCAGCAAGCTGCTAGAAAGGAATCTTTAGTTATTTACACTCTGTTGCAAAAATGCTTCAACTCAGGGAGATAAACACTTTTTGACCATATGGCTATATCTTTTCAAAATGTTGCAGGATCACAATGATTTTGACTTATATTATGCAGAATCAAGCCCTTTTCAACATATTTCAGCACCAGCAAGCTGCTAGAAAGGAATCTTTAGTTATTTACACTCTGTTGCAAAAAAGCTTCAACTCAGTGAGATAAACACTTTTTGACCATATGGCTATATCTTTTTAAAATGTTGCAGGATCACAATGATTTTGACTTATATTATGCAGAATCAAGCCCTTTTCAACATATTTCAGCACCAGCAAGCTGCTAGAAAGGAATCTTTAGTTATTTACACTCTGTTGCAAAAAAGCTTCAACTCAGTGAGATAAACACTTTTTGACCATATGGCTATATCTTTTTAAAATGTTGCAGGATCACAATGATTTTGACTTATATTATGCAGAATTAAGCCCTTTTCAACATATTTCAGCACCAGCAAGCTGCTAGAAAGGAATCTTTAGTTATTTAAACTCTGTTGCAAAAAAGCTTCAACTCAGTGAGATAAACACTTTTTGACCATATGGCTATATCTTTTTAAAATGTTGCAGGATCACAATGATTTTGACTTATATTATGCAGAATCAAGCCCTTTTCAACATATTTCAGCACCAGCAAGCTGCTAGAAAGGAATCTTTAGTTATTTACACTCTGTTGCAAAAAAGCTTCAACTCAGTGAGATAAACACTTTTTGACCATATGGCTATATCTTTTTAAAATGTTGCAGGATCACAATGATTTTGACTTATATTATGCAGAATCAAGCTCTTTTCAACATATTTCAGCACCAGCAAGCTGCTAGAAAGGAATCTTTAGTTATTGACACTCTTTATCAAAAACGCTTCAACTTAGGGAGATAAACACTTTTTGACCGTATGGCTATATCTTTTCAAAATGTTGCAGGATCACAATGATTTTGACTTATATTATGCAGAATCAAGCCCTTTTCAACATATTTCAGCACCAGCAAGCTGCTAGAAAGGAATCTTTAGTTATTTACACTCTGTTGCAAAAAAGCTTCAACTCAGTGAGATAAACACTTTTTGACCATATGGCTATATCTTTTTAAAATGTTGCAGGATCACATTGATTTTGACTTATATTATGCAGAATCAAGCCCTTTTCAACATATTTCAGCACCAGCAAGCTGCTAGAAAGGAATCTTTAGTTATTTACACTCTGTTGCAAAAAAGCTTCAACTCAGTGAGATAAACACTTTTTGACCATATGGCTATATCTTTTTAAAATGTTGCAGGATCACAATGATTTTGACTTATATTATGCAGAATCAAGCCCTTTTCAACATATTTCAGCACCAGCAAGTTGCTAGAAAGGAATCTTTAGTTATTTACACTCTGTTGCAAAAAAGCTTCAACTCAGTGAGATAAACACTTTTTGACCATATGGCTATATCTTTTTAAAATGTTGCAGGATCACAATGATTTTGACTTATATTATGCAGAATCAAGCCCTTTTCAACATATTTCAGCACCAGCAAGTTGCTAGAAAGGAATCTTTAGTTATTTACACTCTGTTGCAAAAAAGCTTCAACTCAGTGAGATAAACACTTTTTGACCATATGGCTATATCTTTTTAAAATGTTGCAGGATCACAATGATTTTGACTTATATTATGCAGAATCAAGCCCTTTTCAACATATTTCAGCACCAGCAAGCTGCTAGAAAGGAATCTTTAGTTATTTACACTCTGTTGCAAAAAAGCTTCAACTCAGTGAGATAAACACTTTTTGACCATATGGCTATATCTTTTTGAAATGTTGCAGGATCACAATGAATTTGACTTATATTATGCAGAATCAAGCCCTTTTCAACATATTTCAGCACCAGCAAGCTGCTAGAAAGGAATCTTTAGTTATTTACACTCTGTTGCAAAAAAGCTTCAACTCAGTGAGATAAACACTTTTTGACCATATGGCTATATCTTTTTAAAATGTTGCAGGATCACAATGATTTTGACTTATATTATGCAGAATCAAGCCCTTTTCAACATATTTCAGCACCAGCAAGCTGCTAGAAAGGAATCTTTAGTTATTGACACTCTTTATCAAAAACGCTTCAACTCAGGGAGATAAACACTTTTTGACCGTATGGCTATATCTTTTCAAAATGTTGCAGGATCACAATGATTTTGACTTATATTATGCAGAATCAAGCCCTTTTCAATATATTTCAGCACCAGCAAGCTGCTAGAAAGGAATCTTTAGTTATTTACACTCTGTTGCAAAAATGCTTCAACTCAGGGAGATAAACACTTTTTGACCATATGGCTATATCTTTTTAAAATGTTAAAGGATCACAATGATTTTGACTTATATTATGCAGAATCAAGCCCTTTTCAACATATTTCAGCACCAGCAAGCTGCTAGAAAGGAATCTTTAGTTATTGACACTCTTTATCAAAAACGCTTCAACTCAGGGAGATAAACACTTTTTGACCGTATGGCTATATCTTTTCAAAATGTTGCAGGATCACAATGATTTTGACTTATATTATGCAGAATCAAGCCCTTTTCAACATATTTCAGCGCCAGCAAGCTGCTAGAAAGGAATCTTTAGTTATTTACACTCTGTTGCAAAAATGCTTCAACTCAGGGAGATAAACACTTTTTGACCATATGGCTATATCTTTTCAAAATGTTGCAGGATCACAATGATTTTGACTTATATTATGCAGAATCAAGCCCTTTTCAACATATTTCAGCACCAGCAAGCTGATAGAAAGGAATCTTTAGTTATTTACACTCTGTTGCAAAAAAGCTTCAACTCAGTGAGATAAACACTTTTTGACCATATGGCTATATCTTTTTAAAATGTTGCAGGATCACAATGATTTTGACTTATATTATGCAGAATCAAGCCCTTTTCAACATATTTCAGCACCAGCAAGCTGCTAGAAAGGAATCTTTAGTTATTTACACTCTGTTGCAAAAAAGCTTCAACTCAGTGAGATAAACACTTTTTGACCATATGGCTATATCTTTTTAAAATGTTGCAGGATCACAATGATTTTGACTTATATTATGCAGAATTAAGCCCTTTTCAACATATTTCAGCACCAGCAAGCTGCTAGAAAGGAATCTTTAGTTATTTAAACTCTGTTGCAAAAAAGCTTCAACTCAGTGAGATAAACACTTTTTGACCATATGGCTATATCTTTTTAAAATGTTGCAGGATCACAATGATTTTGACTTATATTATGCAGAATCAAGCCCTTTTCAACATATTTCAGCACCAGCAAGCTGCTAGAAAGGAATCTTTAGTTATTTACACTCTGTTGCAAAAAAGCTTCAACTCAGTGAGATAAACACTTTTTGACCATATGGCTATATCTTTTTAAAATGTTGCAGGATCACAATGATTTTGACTTATATTATGCAGAATCAAGCCCTTTTCAACATATTTCAGCACCAGCAAGCTGCTAGAAAGGAATCTTTAGTTATTTAAACTCTGTTGCAAAAAAGCTTCAACTCAGTGAGATAAACACTTTTTGACCATATGGCTATATCTTTTTAAAATGTTGCAGGATCACAATGATTTTGACTTATATTATGCAGAATCAAGCCCTTTTCAACATATTTCAGCACCAGCAAGCTGCTAGAAAGGAATCTTTAGTTATTTACACTCTGTTGCAAAAAAGCTTCAACTCAGTGAGATAAACACTTTTTGACCATATGGCTATATCTTTTTAAAATGTTGCAGGATCACAATGATTTTGACTTATATTATGCAGAATCAAGCCCTTTTCAACATATTTCAGCACCAGCAAGCTGCTAGAAAGGAATCTTTAGTTATTTACACTCTGTTGCAAAAAAGCTTCAACTCAGTGAGATAAACACTTTTTGACCATATGGCTATATCTTTTTAAAATGTTGCAGGATCACAATGATTTTGACTTATATTATGCAGAATCAAGCCCTTTTCAACATATTTCAGCACCAGCACGCTGCTAGAAAGGAATCTTTAGTTATTTACACTCTGTTGCAAAAAAGCTTCAACTCAGTGAGATTAACACTTTTTGACCATATGGCTATATCTTTTTAAAATGTTGCAGGATCACAATGATTTTGACTTATATTATGCAGAATCAAGCCCTTTTCAACATATTTCAGCACCAGCAAGCTGCTAGAAAGGAATCTTTAGTTATTTACACTCTGTTGCAAAAAAGCTTCAACTCAGTGAGATAAACACTTTTTGACCATATGGCTATATCTTTTTAAAATGTTGCAGGATCACAATGATTTTGACTTATATTATGCAGAATCAAGCCCTTTTCAACATATTTCAGCACCAGCAAGCTGCTAGAAAGGAATCTTTAGTTATTTACACTCTGTTGCAAAAAAGCTTCAACTCAGTGAGATAAACACTTTTTGACCATATGGCTATATCTTTTTAAAATGTTGCAGGATCACAATGATTTTGACTTATGCAGAATCAAGCCCTTTTCAACATATTTCAGCACCAGCAAGCTGCTAGAAAGGAATCTTTAGTTATTTACACTCTGTTGCAAAAAAGCTTCAACTCAGTGAGATAAACACTTTTTGACCATATGGCTATATCTTTTTAAAATGTTGCAGGATCACAATGATTTTGACATATATCATGCAGAATCAAGCCCTTTTCAACATATTTCAGCACCAGCAAGCTGCTAGAAAGGAATCTTTAGTTATTTACACTCTGTTGCAAAAAAGCTTCAACTCAGTGAGATAAACACTTTTTGACCATATGGCTATATCTTTTTAAAATGTTGCAGGATCACAATGATTTTGACTTATATTATGCAGAATCAAGCCCTTTTCAACATATTTCTGCACCAGCAAGCTGCTAGAAAGGAATCTTTAGTTATTTACACTCTGTTGCAAAAAAGCTTCAACTCAGTGAGATAAACACTTTTTGACCATATGGCTATATCTTTTTAAAATGTTGCAGGATCACAATGATTTTGACTTATATTATGCAGAATCAAGCCCTTTTCAACATATTTCAGCACCAGCAAGCTGCTAGAAAGGAATCTTTAGTTATTTACACTCTGTTGCAAAAAAGCTTCAACTCAGTGAGATAAACACTTTTTGACCATATGGCTATATCTTTTTAAAATGTTGCAGGATCACAATGATTTTGACTTATATTATGCAGAATCAAGCCCTTTTCAACATATTTCAGCACCAGCAAGCTGCTAGAAAGGAATATTTAGTTATTTACACTCTGTTGCAAAAAAGCTTCAACTCAGTGAGATAAACACTTTTTGACCATATGGCTATATCTTTTTAAAATGTTGCAGGATCACAATGATTTTGACTTATATTATGCAGAATCAAGCCCTTTTCAACATATTTCAGCACCAGCAAGCTGCTAGAAAGGAATCTTTAGTTATTTACACTCTGTTGCAAAAAAGCTTCAACTCAGTGAGATAAACACTTTTTGACCATATGGCTATATCTTTTTAAAATGTTGCAGGATCACAATGATTTTGACTTATATTATGCCGAATCAAGCCCTTTTCAACATATTTAAGCACCAGCAAGCTGCTAGAAAGGAATCTTTAGTTATTTACACTCTGTTGCAAAAAAGCTTCAACTCAGTGAGATAAACACTTTTTGACCATATGGCTATATCTTTTTAAAATGTTGCAGGATCACAATGATTTTGACTTATATTATGCAGAATCAAGCCCTTTTCAACATATTTCAGCACCAGCAAGCTGCTAGAAAGGAATCTTTAGTTATTTACACTCTGTTGCAAAAAAGCTTCAACTCAGTGAGATAAACACTTTTTGACCATATGGCTATATCTTTTTAAAATGTTGCAGGATCACAATGATTTTGACTTATATTATGCAGAATCAAGCCCTTTTCAACATATTTCAGCACCAGCACGCTGCTAGAAAGGAATCTTTAGTTATTTACACTCTGTTGCAAAAAAGCTTCAACTCAGTGAGATTAACACTTTTTGACCATATGGCTATATCTTTTTAAAATGTTGCAGGATCACAATGATTTTGACTTATATTATGCAGAATCAAGCCCTTTTCAACATATTTCAGCACCAGCAAGCTGCTAGAAAGGAATCTTTAGTTATTTACACTCTGTTGCAAAAAAGCTTCAACTCAGTGAGATAAACACTTTTTGACCATATGGCTATATCTTTTTAAAATGTTGCAGGATCACAATGATTTTGACTTATATTATGCAGAATCAAGCCCTTTTCAACATATTTCAGCACCAGCAAGCTGCTAGAAAGGAATCTTTAGTTATTTACACTCTGTTGCAAAAAAGCTTCAACTCAGTGAGATAAACACTTTTTGACCATATGGCTATATCTTTTTAAAATGTTGCAGGATCACAATGATTTTGACTTATGCAGAATCAAGCCCTTTTCAACATATTTCAGCACCAGCAAGCTGCTAGAAAGGAATCTTTAGTTATTTACACTCTGTTGCAAAAAAGCTTCAACTCAGTGAGATAAACACTTTTTGACCATATGGCTATATCTTTTTAAAATGTTGCAGGATCACAATGATTTTGACATATATCATGCAGAATCAAGCCCTTTTCAACATATTTCAGCACCAGCAAGCTGCTAGAAAGGAATCTTTAGTTATTTACACTCTGTTGCAAAAAAGCTTCAACTCAGTGAGATAAACACTTTTTGACCATATGGCTATATCTTTTTAAAATGTTGCAGGATCACAATGATTTTGACTTATATTATGCAGAATCAAGCCCTTTTCAACATATTTCTGCACCAGCAAGCTGCTAGAAAGGAATCTTTAGTTATTTACACTCTGTTGCAAAAAAGCTTCAACTCAGTGAGATAAACACTTTTTGACCATATGGCTATATCTTTTTAAAATGTTGCAGGATCACAATGATTTTGACTTATATTATGCAGAATCAAGCCCTTTTCAACATATTTCAGCACCAGCAAGCTGCTAGAAAGGAATCTTTAGTTATTTACACTCTGTTGCAAAAAAGCTTCAACTCAGTGAGATAAACACTTTTTGACCATATGGCTATATCTTTTTAAAATGTTGCAGGATCACAATGATTTTGACTTATATTATGCAGAATCAAGCCCTTTTCAACATATTTCAGCACCAGCAAGCTGCTAGAAAGGAATATTTAGTTATTTACACTCTGTTGCAAAAAAGCTTCAACTCAGTGAGATAAACACTTTTTGACCATATGGCTATATCTTTTTAAAATGTTGCAGGATCACAATGATTTTGACTTATATTATGCAGAATCAAGCCCTTTTCAACATATTTCAGCACCAGCAAGCTGCTAGAAAGGAATCTTTAGTTATTTACACTCTGTTGCAAAAAAGCTTCAACTCAGTGAGATAAACACTTTTTGACCATATGGCTATATCTTTTTAAAATGTTGCAGGATCACAATGATTTTGACTTATATTATGCCGAATCAAGCCCTTTTCAACATATTTAAGCACCAGCAAGCTGCTAGAAAGGAATCTTTAGTTATTTACACTCTGTTGCAAAAAAGCTTCAACTCAGTGAGATAAACACTTTTTGAGCATATGGCTATATCTTTTTAAAATGTTGCAGGATCACAATGATTTTGACTTATATTATGCAGAATCAAGCCCTTTTCAACATATTTCAGCACCAGCAAGCTGCTAGAAAGGAATCTTTAGCTATTTACACTCTGTTGCAAAAAAGCTTCAACTCAGTGAGATAAACACTTTTTGACCATATGGCTATATCTTTTTAAAATGTTGCAGGATCACAATGATTTTGACTTATATTATGCAGAATCAAGCCCTTTTTCAACATATTTCAGCACCAGCAAGCTGCTAGAAAGGAATCTTTAGTTATTTACACTCTGTTGCAAAAAAGCTTCAACTCAGTGAGATAAACACTTTTTGACCATATGGCTATATCTTTTTAAAATGTTGCAGGATCACAATGATTTTGACTTATATTATGCAGAATCAAGCCCTTTTCAACATATTTCTGCACCAGCAAGCTGCTAGAAAGGAATCTTTAGTTATTTACACTCTGTTGCAAAAAAGCTTCAACTCAGTGAGATAAACACTTTTTGACCATATGGCTATATCTTTTTAAAATGTTGCAGGATCACAATGATTTTGACTTATATTATGCAGAATCAAGCCCTTTTCAACATATTTCAGCACCAGCAAGCTGCTAGAAAGGAATCTTTAGTTATTTACACTCTGTTGCAAAAAAGCTTCAACACAGGGAGATAAACACTTTTTGACCATATGGCTATATCTTTTTAAAATGTTGCAGGATCACAATGATTTTGACTTATATTATGCAGAATCAAGCCCTTTTCAACATATTTCAGCACCAGCAAGCTGCTAGAAAGGAATCTTTAGTTATTTACACTCTGTTGCAAAAAAGCTTCAACTCAGTGAGATAAACACTTTTTGACCATATGGCTATATCTTTTTAAAATGTTGCAGGATCACAATGATTTTGACTTATATTATGCAGAATCAAGCCCTTTTCAACATATTTCAGCACCAGCAAGCTGCTAGAAAGGAATCTTTAGTTATTTACACTCTGTTGCAAAAAAGCTTCAACTCAGTGAGATAAACACTTTTTGACCATATGGCTATATCTTTTTAAAATGTTGCAGGATCACAATGATTTTGACTTATATTATGCAGAATCAAGCCCTTTTCAACATATTTCAGCACCAGCAAGCTGCTAGAAAGGAATCTTTAGTTATTTAAACTCTGTTGCAAAAAAGCTTCAACTCAGTGAGATAAACACTTTTTGACCATATGGCTATATCTTTTTAAAATGTTGCAGGATCACAATGATTTTGACTTATATTATGCCGAATCAAGCCCTTTTCAACATATTTAAGCACCAGCAAGCTGCTAGAAAGGAATCTTTAGTTATTTACACTCTGTTGCAAAAAAGCTTCAACTCAGTGAGATAAACACTTTTTGAGCATATGGCTATATCTTTTTAAAATGTTGCAGGATCACAATGATTTTGACTTATATTATGCAGAATCAAGCCCTTTTCAACATATTTCAGCACCAGCAAGCTGCTAGAAAGGAATCTTTAGCTATTTACACTCTGTTGCAAAAAAGCTTCAACTCAGTGAGATAAACACTTTTTGACCATATGGCTATATCTTTTTAAAATGTTGCAGGATCACAATGATTTTGACTTATATTATGCAGAATCAAGCCCTTTTTCAACATATTTCAGCACCAGCAAGCTGCTAGAAAGGAATCTTTAGTTATTTACACTCTGTTGCAAAAAAGCTTCAACTCAGTGAGATAAACACTTTTTGACCATATGGCTATATCTTTTTAAAATGTTGCAGGATCACAATGATTTTGACTTATATTATGCAGAATCAAGCCCTTTTCAACATATTTCTGCACCAGCAAGCTGCTAGAAAGGAATCTTTAGTTATTTACACTCTGTTGCAAAAAAGCTTCAACTCAGTGAGATAAACACTTTTTGACCATATGGCTATATCTTTTTAAAATGTTGCAGGATCACAATGATTTTGACTTATATTATGCAGAATCAAGCCCTTTTCAACATATTTCAGCACCAGCAAGCTGCTAGAAAGGAATCTTTAGTTATTTACACTCTGTTGCAAAAAAGCTTCAACACAGGGAGATAAACACTTTTTGACCATATGGCTATATCTTTTTAAAATGTTGCAGGATCACAATGATTTTGACTTATATTATGCAGAATCAAGCCCTTTTCAACATATTTCAGCACCAGCAAGCTGCTAGAAAGGAATCTTTAGTTATTTACACTCTGTTGCAAAAAAGCTTCAACTCAGTGAGATAAACACTTTTTGACCATATGGCTATATCTTTTTAAAATGTTGCAGGATCACAATGATTTTGACTTATATTATGCAGAATCAAGCCCTTTTCAACATATTTCAGCACCAGCAAGCTGCTAGAAAGGAATCTTTAGTTATTTACACTCTTTATCAAAAACGCTTCAACGCAGGAGGATAAACACTTTTACCGTATGGCTATATCTTTTCAAAATGTTGCAGGATCACAATGATTTTGACTTCTATTATGCAGAATCAAGCCCTTTTCAACATATTTCAGCACCAGCAAGCTGCTAGAAAGGAATCTTTAGTTATTTACACTCTGTTGCAAAAAAGCTTCAACTCAGTGAGATAAACACTTTTTGACCATATGGCTATATCTTTTTAAAATGTTGCAGGATCACAATGATTTTGACTTATATAATGCAGAATCAAGCCCTTTTCAACATATTTCAGCACCAGCAAGCTGCTAGAAAGGAATCTTTAGTTATTGACACTCTTTATCAAAAACGCTTCAACGCAGGGAGATAAACACTTTTTGACCGTATGGCTATATCTTTTCAAAATGTTGCAGGATCACAATGATTTTGACTTATATTATGCAGAATCAAGCCCTTTTCAGCATATTTCAGCACCAGCAAGCTGCTAGAAAGGAATCTTTAGTTATTTACACTCTGTTGCAAAAAGCTTCAACTCAGTGAGATAAACACTTTTTGACCGTATGGCTATATCTTTTTAAAATGTTGCAGGATCACAATGATTTTGACTTATATTATGCAGAATCAAGCCCTTTTCAACATATTTCAGCACCAGCAAGCTGCTAGAAAGGAATCTTTAGTTATTGACACTCTGTTGCAAAAAAGCTTCAACTCAGTGAGATAAACACTTTTTGACCATATGGCTATATCTTTTTAAAATGTTGCAGGATCACAATGATTTTGACTCATATTATGCAGAATCAAGCCCTTTTCAACATATTTCAGCACCAGCAAGCTGCTAGAAAGGAATCTTTAGTTATTGACAATCTTTATCAAAAACGCTTCAACTCAGGGAGATAAACACTTTTTGACAGTATGGCTATATCTTTTCAAAATGTTGCAGGATCACAATGATTTTGACTCATATTATGCAGAATCAAGCCCTTTTCAACATATTTCAGCACCAGCAAGCTGCTAGAAAGGAATCTTTAATTATTTACACTCTGTGAAAAAAAAGCTTCAAATCAGTGAGATAAACACTTTTTGACCATATGGCTATATCTTTTTAAAATGTTGCAGGATCACAATGATTTTGACTTATATTATGCAGAATCAAGCCCTTTTCAACATATTTCAGCACCAGCAAGCTGCTAGAAAGGAATCTTTAGTTATTTACACTCTAAACCAAAAACACTTCAAATCAGTGAGATAACACTTTTTTGACCATATGGCTAAATCCTTTTAATAAGTTGCAGGATCACAATGATATTGACATATATGGTACAGAATCATGTCCTTTACAACATATTTCAGCACCAGCAAGCTGCTAGAAAGAAATATTTAGTTAATTACACTCTGTTGCAAAAAAGATTCAACTCAGTGAGATAAACACTTTTTGACCATATGGCTATATCTTTTTAAAATGTTGCAGGATCACAATGATTTTGACTTATATTATGCAGAATCAAGCCCTTTTCAACATATTTCAGCACCAGCAAGCTGCTAGAAAGGAATCTTTAGTTATTTACACTCTAAACCAAAAACACTTCAAATCAGTGAGATAACACTTTTTTGACCATATGGCTAAATCCTTTTAATAAGTTGCAGGATCACAATGATATTGACATATATGGTACAGAATCATGTCCTTTACAACATATTTCAGCACCAGCAAGCTGCTAGAAAGGAATATTTAGTTAATTACACTCTGTTGCAAAAAAGATTCAACTCAGTGAGATAAACACTTTTTGACCATATAGCTATATCTTTTCAAAATGTTGCAGGATCACAATGATTTTGACTTATATTATGCAGAATCAAGCCCTTTTCAACATATTTCAGCACCAGCAAGCTGCTAGAAAGGAATCTTTAGTTATATACACTCTGTTGCAAAAAAGCTTCAACTCAGTGAGATAAACACTTTTTGACCGTATGGCTATATCTTTTCAAAATGTTGCAGGATCACAATGATTTTGACTTATATTATGCAGAATCAAGCCCTTTTCAACATATTTCAGCACCAGCAAGCTGCTAGAAAGGAATCTTTAGTTATTTACACTCTGTTGCAAAAAAGCTTCAACTCAGTGAGATAAACACTTTTTGACCATATGGCTATATCTTTTTAAAATGTTGCAGGATCACAATGATTTTGACTTATAGTATGCAAAATCAAGCCCTTTTCAACATATTTCAGCACCAGCAAGCTGCTAGAAAGGAATCTTTAGTTAATTACACTCTGTTGCAAAAAAGATTCGACTCAGTGAGATAAACACTTTTTGACCATATGGCTATATCTTTTTAAAATGTTGCAGGATCACAATGATTTTGACTTATATTATGCAGAATCAAGCCCTTTTCAACATATTTCAGCACCAGCAAGCTGCTAGAAAGGAATCTTTAGTTATTTACACTATGTTGCAAAAAAGCTTCAACTCAGTGAGATAAACACTTTTTGACCGTATGGCTATATCTTTTCAAAATGTTGCAGGATCACAATGATTTTGACTTATATTATGCAGAATCAAGCCCTTTTCAACATATTTCAGCACCAGCAAGCTGCTAGAAAGGAATCTTTAGTTATTTACACTCTGTTGCAAAAAAGCTTCAACTCAGTGAGATAAACACTTTTTGACCATATGGCTATATCTTTTTAAAATGTTGCAGGATCACAATGATTTTGACTTATATTATGCAGAATCAAGCCCTTTTCAACATATTTCAGCACCAGCAAGCTGCTAGAAAGGAATCTTTAGTTATTTACACTCTGTTGCAAAAAAGCTTCAACTCAGGGAGATAAAATCTTTTTGACCGTATGGCTATATCTTTTTAAAATGTTGCAGGATCACAATGATTTTGACTTATATTATGCAGAATCAAGCCCTTTTCAACATATTTCAGCACCAGCAAGCTGCTAGAAAGGAATCTTTAGTTATTTACACTCTGTTGCAAAAAAGCTTCAACTCAGTGAGATAAACACTTTTTGACCATATGGCTATATCTTTTCAAAATGTTGCAGGATCACAATGATTTTGACTTATATTATGCAGAATCAAGCCCTTTTCAACATATTTCAGCACCAGCAAGCTGCTAGAAAGGAATCTTTAGTTATTTACACTCTAAACCAAAAACACTTCAAATCAGTGAGATAACACTTTTTTGACCATATGGCTAAATCTTTTTAATAAGTTGCAGGATCACAATGATATTGACATATATGGTACAGAATCATGTCCTTTACAACATATATCAGCACCAGCAAGCTGCTAGAAAGCAATCTTTAGTTATTTACACTCTAAATCAAAAACGCTTCAACTCAGTGAAATAAGCTCTTTTTGACCATATCGCTTTATCTTTTCAATTTCTTGCAGGATCACAATGATATTGACATATATGGTGCAGTATCGTGTCCTTTACAACATATTTCAGCACCTGCAAGCTGCTAGAAAGGAATATTTAGTTATTTTACACTCTAAAACGAAAACGCTTCAACTCAGTGAGATAACACTTTTTTGACCATATGGCTATTTCTTATTAATAAATTGCCGGATTAAAATGATTTTGACATATATTGTGCAGAATCATGTTCTTTTCAACATATTTCAGCACCAGATAACTTCAAGAAAGGAATCTTTGGTTATTATACTCTAAATCAAAAACGCTTCAACTCAGTGAGATAAACACTTTTTTGACCATATGGCTATATCTTTTTAATAAGTTGCAGGATCACAATGATATTGACATATATGGTACAAAATCGTGTCCTTTACAACATATATCAGCACCAGCAAGCTGCTAGAAAGCAATCTTTAGTTATTTACACTCTGATTCAAAAACGCTTCAACTCAGTGACATAACACTTTTTTGACCATGTGGCTATATCTTTTTAATAAGTTGCCTGATTAAAATGATTTTGACATATATTGTGCAGAATCATGTCCTTTTCAACATATTTCAGCACCAGCAAGCTGCAAGAAAGCAATCTTTAGTTAATTACACTCTAAATAAAAAGCGCTTCAACTCAGTGAGATAAGCTCTTTTTGACGATATGGCTATATTTTTTAAATTTCTTGCAGGATCACAATGATATTGACATATATAGTGCAGAATCATGTCCTTTACAACATATTTCAGCACCAGCAAGCTGCTAGAAAGCAATCTTTAGTTATTTACACTCTGATTCAAAAACGCTTCAACTCAGTGAGACAACACTTTTTTGACCATGTGGCTATATCTTTTTAATAAGTTGCAGGATCACAATGATATTGACATATATGGTACAGAATTGTGTCCTTTACAACATATATCAGCACCAGCAAGCTGCTAGAAAGCAATCCTTAGTTATTTACACTCTGAAACAAAAATGCTTCAACTCAGTGAGATAACACTTTTTTGACCATATGGCTATTTCTTATTAATAAGTTGCCGGATTAAAATGATTTTGACATATATTGTGCAGAATCATGTCCTTTTCAACATATTTCAGCACCAGCAAGCTGCAAGAAAGCAATCTTTAGTTATTTACACTCTAAATCAAAAACGCTTCAACTTGGTGAAATAAACATTTTTTGACCATATGGCTATATCTTTTCAATATCTTGCAGGATCACAATGACATTGACATATATGGTGCAGAATCATGTTCTTTTCAACATATTTCAGCACCAGCAAGCTGCAAGAAAGGAATCTTTAGTTATTTACACTCTAAACCAAAAACACTTCAAATCAGTGAGATAACACTCTTTTGACCATATGGCTATATCTTTTTAATAAGTTGCAGGATCACAATGATATTGACATATATGGTACAGAATCATGTCCTTTACAACATATATCAGCACCAGCCAACTGCTAGAAAGCAATCTTTAGTAATTTACACTCTGAATCAACAACGCTTCAACTCAGTGAGATAAACATTTTTTGACCATATGGCTATATCTTTTGAATATCTTGCAGGATCACAATGATATTGACATATATGGTGCAGAATCATGTCCTTTACAACATATTTCAGCACCAGCAAGCTGCTAGAAAGGAATCTTTAGTTATTTACACTCTAAATCAAAAACGCTTCAAATCAGTGAGATAACACTTTTTTGACCATATGGCTATATCTTTTCAATATCTTGCAGGATCACAATGATATTGACATATATGGTGCAGAACCATGTTCTTTTCAACATATTTCAGCACCAGATAACTTCAAGAAAGGAATCTTTAGTTATTTACACTAAACCAAAAACGCTTCAAATCAGTGAGATAACACTTTTTTGACAATATGGCTATATCTTTTTAATAAGTTGCAGGATCACAATGATATTAACATATATTGTACAGAATCGTGTCCTTTACAACATATATCAGCACCAGCAAGCTGCTAGAAAGCAATCTTTAGTTATATACACTCTGAATCAAAAACGGTTCAACTCAGTGAGATAACACTTTTTTGACCATATGGCTATATCTTTTCATTAAATTGCCGGATTAAAATGATTTTGACATATATTGTGCAAAATCATGTCCTTTTCAACATATTTCAGCACTAGCAAGCTGCAAGAAAGGAATCTTTAGTTAATTACACTTTAAATCAAAAAAGCTTCAACTCAGTAAGATAAGCTCTTTTTGACGATATGGCTATATCTTTTAAATTTCTTGCAGGATCACAATGATAATGACATATATGGTGCAGAATCATGTCCTTTACAACATATTTCAGCACCAGCAAGCTGCTACAAAGGAATCTTTAGTTATTTTACACTCTAAAACGAAAACGCTTCAACTCAGTGAGATAAGCTCTTTTTGACGATATGGCTATATCTTTTAAATTTCTTGCAGGATCACAATGATATTGACATATATGGTGCAGAATCATGTCCTTTACAACATATTTCAGCACCAGCAAGCTGCTACAAAGGAATCTTTAGTTAATTTACACTCTAAAACAAAAACGCTTCAACTCAGTGAGACAACACTTTTTTGACCATATGGCTATATCTTTTTAATAAGTTGCAGGATCACAATGATATTGACATATATGGTACAAAATCGTGTCCTTTACAACATATATCAGCACCAGCAAGCTGGTAGAAAGCAATCTTTAGTTATTTACACTCTAAATCAAAAACGCTTCAACTCAGTGAGATAACACTTTTTTGACCATATGGCTATATCTTTTTAATAAGTTGCAGGATTAAAATGATTTTGACATATATTGTGCAAAATCATGTCCTTTTCAACATATTTCAGCACCAGCAAACTGCAAGAAAGGAATCATTAGTTATTTACACTCAAAATCAAAAACGCTTCAACTCAGTGAAATAAGCTCTTTTTGACCATATCGCTTTATCTTTTGAATTTCTTGCAGGATCACAATGATATTGACATATATGGTGCAGAATCGTGTCCTTTACAACATATTTCAGCACCAGCAAGCTGCTAGAAAGGAATCTTTAGTTATTTTACACTCTAAAACGAAAACGCTTCAACTCAGTGAGATAACACTTTTTTGACCATATGGCTATATCTTTTTAATAAGTTGCCAGATTAAAATGATTTTGACATATATTGTGCAGAATCATGTCCTTTACAACATATTTCAGCACCAGCAAGCTGAAAGAAAGCAATCTTTAGTTATTTACAGTCTAAATCAAAAACGCTTCAACTCAGTGAGATAAACATTTTTTGAACCTATGGCTATATCTTTTGAATATCTTGCAGGATCACAATGATATTGACATATATGGTGCAGAATCATGTCCTTTACAACATATTTCAGCACCAGCAAGCTGCTAGAAAGGAATCTTTAGTTATTTACACTCTAAAACGAAAACGCTTCAACTCAGTGAGACAACACTTTTTTGACCATATGGCTATATCTTTTTAATAAGTTGCAGGATCACAATGATATTGACATATATGGTACAGAATCGTGTCCTTTACAACATATATCAGCACCAGCAAGCTGCTAGAAAGCAATCCTTAGTTATTTACACTCTGAAACAAAAAGGCTTCAACTTAGTGAGATAACACTTTTTTGACCATATCCCTATATCTTTTTAATAAGTTGCAGGATCACAATGATATTGACATATATGGTACAAAATCGTGTCCTTTACAACATATATCAGCACCAGCAAGCTGCTAGAAAGCAATCCTTAGTTATTTACACTCTGAAACAAAAATGCTTCAACTCAGTGAGATAACACTTTTTTGACCATATGGCTATATCTTTTTAATAAGTTGCATGATTAAATTGATTTTGACATATATTGTGCAAAATCATGTCCTTTTCAACATATTTCAGCACCAGCAAGCTGCAAGAAAGCAATCTTTAGTTATTTACACTCTAAATAAAAAACGCTTCAACTCAGTGAGATAAACATTTTTTGACCATATGGCTATATCTTTTGAATATCTTTCAGGATTACAATGATATTGACATATATGGTGCAGAATAATGTCCTTTACAACATATTTAGGCATCAGCCAGCTGCTAGAACGGAATCTTTAGTTATTTACACTCTAAACCAAAAAAACTTCAAATCAGTGAGATAACACTTTTTTGACCATATGGCTATATCTTTTTAATAAGTTGCAGAATCACAATGATATTGACATATATGGTAAAAAATTGTGTCCTTTACAACATATATCAGCACCAGAGAGCTGCTAGAAAGCAATCCTTAGTTATTTACACTCTGAAACAAAAATGCTTCAACTCAGTGAGATAACACTTTTTTGACCATATGGCTATATCTTTTTAATAAGTTGCCGGATTAAAATGATTTTGACATATATTGTGCAAAATCATGTCCTTTTCAACATATTTCAGCAACAGCAAGCTGCAAGAAAGGAATCATTAGTTATTTACACTCTAAATCAAAAACGCTTCAACTCAGTGAGATAAACACTTTTAGACCATATTGCTTTATCTTTTGAATTTCTTGCAGGATCACAATGATATTGACATATATGGTGCAGAATCGTGTCCTTTACAACATATTTCAGCACCTGCAAGCTGCTAGAAAGGAATCTTTAGTTATTTTACACTCTAAAACGAAAACGCTTCAACTCAGTGAGATAACACATTTTTGACCATATGGCTAAATCTTTTTAATAAGTTGCCTGATTAAAATGATTTTGACATATATTGTCCAGAATCATGTCTTTTTCAACAAATTTCAGCACCAGCAAGCTGCAAGAAAGCAATCTTTAGTTATTTACACTCTAAATCAAAAACGCTTCAACTCAGTGAGATAAACATTTTTTGACTATATGGCTATATCTTTTCAATATCTTGCAGGATCACAATGATATCTACATATATGGTGCAGAATCATGTCCTTTACAACATATTTCAGCACCAGCAAGCTGCTAGAAAGGAATCTTTAGTTATTTACACTCTAAACCAAAAACACGTCAAATCAGTGAGATAACACTTTTTTGACCATATGGCTATATCTTATTAATAAGTTGCAGGATCACAATGATATTGACATATATGGTACAGAATCATGTCCTTTACAACATATATCAGCACCAGCAAACTGCTAGAAAGCAATCTATAGTAATTTACACTCTGAATCAACAACGCTTCAACTCAGTGAGATAACACTTTTTTGACCATATGGCCATATCTTATTAATAAGTTGCCGGATTAAAATGATTTTGACATTTATTGTGCAGAATCATGTCCTTATCAACATATTTCAGCACCAGCAAGCTGAAAGAAAGCAATCTTTAGTTATTTACACTCTAAATCAAAAACGCTTCAACTCAGTGAGATAAACACTTTTTGACCATATGGCTATATCTTTTGAATATCTTGCAGGATCACATTGATATTGACATATATGGTGCAGAATCATGTCCTTTACAACATATTTCAGCACCAGCAAGCTGCTAGAAAGGAATCTTTAGATATTTAAACTAAACCAAAAACGCTTCAAATCAGTGAGATAACACTTTTTTGACCATATCCCTATATCTTTTTAATAAGTTGCAGGATCACAATGATATTGACATATATGGTACAAAATTGTGTCCTTTACAACATATATCAGCACCAGCAAGCTGCTAGAAAGCAATCCTTAGTTATTTACACTCTGAATCAACAATGCTTCAACTCAGTGAGATAACACTTTTTTGACCATATGGCTATATCTTTTTAATAAGTTGCCGGATTAAAATGATTTTGACATATATTGTGCAAAATCATGTCCTTTTCAACATATTTCAGCACCAGCAAGCTGCAAGAAAGCAATCTTTAGTTATTTACACTCTAAATAAAAAACGCTTCAACTCAGTGTCATAAACATTTTTTGACCATATGGCTATATCTTTTGAATATCTTGCAGGATCACATTGATATTGACATATATGGTGCAGAATAATGTCCTTTACAACATATTTCAGCATCAGCCAGGTGCTAGAAAGGAATCTTTAGTTATTTACACTCTAAAAGGAAAACGCTTCAACTCATTGAGACAACACTTTTTTGACCATATGGCTACATCTTTTTAATAAGTTGCAGAATCACAATGATATTGACATATATGGTACAAAATTGTGTCCTTTACAACATATATCAGCACCAGCAAGCTGCTAGAAAGCAATCCTTCGTTATTTACACTCTGAAACAAAAATGCTTCAACTCAGTGAGATAACACTTTTTTCACCATATGGCTATATCTTTTTAATAAGTTGCCGGATTAAAATGATTTTGACATATATTGTGCAAATTCATGTCCTTTTCAACATATTTCAGCACCAGCAAGCTGCAAGAAAGGAATCATTAGTTATTTACACTCTAAATCAAAAACGCTTAGACTCAGTGAAAAAAGCCCTTTTTGACCATATTGCTTTATCTTTTGAATTTCTTGCAGGATCACAATGATATTGACATATATGGTGCAGAATCGTGTCCTTTACAACATATTTCAGCACCTGCAAGCTGCTAGAAAGGAATCTTTAGTTATTTTACACTCTAAAACGAAAACGCTTCAACTCAGTGAGATAACACATTTTTGACCATATGGCTAAATCTTTTTAATAAGTTGCCAGATTAAAATGATTTTGACATATATTGTCCAGAATCATGTCCTTTTAAACAAATTTCAGCACCAGCAAGCTGCAAGAAAGCAATCTTTAGTTATTTACACTCTAAATAAAAAACGCTTCAACTCAGTGAGATAAATTTTTTTTGACTATATGGGTATATCTTTTGAATATCTTGCAGGATCACAAGGATATTGACATATATGGTGCATAATCATGTCCTTTACAACATATTTCAAAACCAGCAAGCTGCTACAAAGGAATCTTTAGGTATTTTACACTCTAAAACGAAAACGCTTTTACTCAGTGAGACAACACTTTTTTGACCATATGGCTATATCTTTTTAATAAGTTGCAGGATCCTAAATGATATTGAAATATAATGTACAGAATCGTGTCCTTTACAACATATATCAGCACCAGCAAGCTGTTAGAAAGCAATCTTTAGTTATTTACACTCTGATTAAAAACGCTTCAACTCAGTGACATAACACTTTTTTGACCATATGGCTATTTCCTATTAATAAGTTGCCGGATTAAAATGATTTTGACATATATTGTGCAGAATCATGTCCTTTTCAACATATTTCAGCACCAGCAAGCTGCAAGAAAGCAATCTTTAGTTATTTACACTCTAAATAAAAAACGCTTCAACTCAGTGAGATAAACATTTTTTGACCATATGGCTTTATCTTTTCAATATCTTGCAGGATCACAATGATATTGACATATATGGTGCAGAATCATGTCCTTTAAAACATATTTCAGCACCAGCAAGCTGCTAGAAAGGAATCTTTAGTTATTTACACTAAACCAAAAACGCTTCAAATCAGTGAGATAACACTTTTTTGACCATATGACTATATTTTTTTAATAAGTTGCAGGATCACAATGATATTGACATATATTGTACAGAATCGTGTCCTTTACAACATATATCAGCACCAGCAAGCTGCTAGAAAGCAATCTTTAGTTATATACACTCTGCATCAAAAACGCTTCAATTCAGTGAGATAACACTTTTTTGACCATATGGCTATATCTTTTCATTAAGTTGCCGGATTAAAATGATTTTGACATATATTGTGCAAAATCATGTCCTTTTCAACATATTTCAGCACCAGCAAGCTGCAAGAAAGGAATCTTTAGTTAATTACACTCTAAATCAAAAACGCTTCAACTCTGTGAGATAAGCTCTTTTTGACGATATGGCTATATCTTTTAAATTTCTTGCAGGATCACAATGATAATGACATATATGGTACGGAATCGTGTCCTTTACAACATATATCAGCACCAGCAAGCTGCGAGAAAGCAATCCTTAGTTATTTACACTCTGAAACAAAAATGCTTCAACTCAGTGAGATAACACTTTTTTGACCATATGGCTATTTCTTTTTAATAAGTTGCAGGATCACAATGATATTGACATATATGGTACAGAATCGTGTCCTTTGCAACATATTTCAGTACCAGCAAGCTGCTAGAAAGCAATCTTTAGTTATTTACACTCTGAATCAAAAACGCTTAAACTCAGTGAGATAACACTTTTTTGCCCATATGGATATATCTTTTTAATAAGTTGCCGGATTAAATTGATTTTGACATATATTGTGCAGAATCATGTCCTTTTCAACATATTTAAGCACAAGCAAGCTGCTAGAAAGTAATTATTAGTTATTTACACTCTAAATCAAAAACGCTTCAACTCAGTGAGATAAGCACTTTTTGGTCTTATGGCTATATCTTTTGAATATCTTGCAAGATCACATTGTTATTGACATATATTGTGCAGATTCATGTCCTTCACAACATATTTCAGCACCAGCAAGCTGCTAGAAAGGAATCTTTAGTTATTTACACTCTCAATCAAAAACGTTTCAACTCGGAGAGATAACGCTTTTTTGACCATATGGCTATATCTTATTAATAAGTTGCCGGATTAAAATGATTTTGGCATATATTGTGCAGAATCATGTCCTTTTCAACATATTTCAGCACCAGCAAGCTGCTAGAAAGCAATCTTTAGTTATTTTACACTCTAAAACGAAAACGCTTCAACTCAGTGACATAACACTTTTTTGACCATATGGCTATATCTTTTTAATAAATTGCCGGATTAAAATGATTTTGAGGTATATTGTGCAGAATCATGTCCTTTTCAACATATATCAGCACGAGCAATCTGCAAAAAAGGAATCTTTAGTAATTTACACTCTGAATCAAAAACGCTTCAACTCAGTGAGATAAACATTTTTTGACCATATGGCTATATCTTTTTAATAAGTTGCAGGATCACAATGATAATTACATATATGGTACAGAATCGTATCCTTTACAACATATATCAGCACCAGCAAGCTGCTAGAAAGCAATCTTTAGATATTTACACTCTGAATCAAAAACGCTTCAACTCAGTGAGATAAGCACTTTTTTGACCAAATGGCTATATCTTTTCAATATGTTGCAGTATCACAATGATATTGACATATATGGTGCAGAATCATGTCCTTTACAACATATTTCAGCACCAGCAAGCTGCTAGAAAGGAATCTTTAGTTATTTTCACGCTAAATCAAAAAAGCTTCATCTCAGTGAGATAACACTTTTTTGACCATATGGCTATATCTTTTTAATAAGTTGCAGGATCACAATGATATTGACATATATGGTACAAAATCGTGTCCTTTACAACATATATCAGCACCAGCAAGCTGCAAGAAAGGAATCTTTAGTATGGCTATATTATGGCTTTATGCCTATATCTTTTTATTAAGTTGCAATATCACAATGATATTGAAATTTATGGTGCAATTTATGGCTACATCTTTTCAATAAGTAGCCAAATTAAAATGATGTTGTTATATATTGTGCAGAATCATGTCCTTTTCAACATATTTCAGCACAAGCAAGCTGCTAGAAAGGAAGCTTTAGTTATTTACACTCTAAATCAAAAACGCTTCAACTCAGTGAGATAAGCACTTTTTGACCATATGGCAATATATGTTGCAGGATCAATATGATATTGACATATATGGTGCAGAATCATGTCCTTTTCAACATATTCATTACCAGCAAACTGCTATAAAGGAATCTTTAGTTATTTACACTCTAAATCAAAAACGCTTCAACTCAAGTGAGATAACACTTTTTGACCATTTGGCTATATCATTTCAATAAGTTGCCAAATTATAATGATTATGACATATATTGTGTACAATCAAGTCCTTTTCAACATATTTCAGCACCAGTAAACTGCAAGAAAGGAATCTTTAGTTATTTACACTCTAAATAAAAAAGCTTCAACTCAGTGAGATAACACTTTTTTGACCACATGGCTATATCTTTCTAATATGTTGCAGGATCACAATGATATTGACATAAATGGTGTAGAAGCATTTCCTTTACAACATGTTTCAGCATCAGCAAGCTGCGAGAAAGGAATCTTTGTTATTTACACTCTAAATCAAAAACGCTTCAACTCAAGTGAGATAACACTTTTTTGACCATATGGCTATATTTTTCCAATAAGTTGCCAGATTATAATGATTATGACATATATTGTGAAGAATCATGTTCTTTTCAACATATTTCAGCACCAGCAAGCTGCAAGAAAGGAATTTTTAGTTATTTACACTCCAAATCAATAACGCTTCAACTCAGTGATATAAGGACTTTTTGGTCATATGGCAATATCTTTTGAATATGTTGCCGGATTAAAATGTTTTGGACATATATTATGCAGAATTATGTCCTTTTCAACATATTTCAGCACCAGCAAGCTGCTAGAAAGGTATCTTTATTTATTTTCACTCTTTATTAAAAACGCTTCAACTCAGTGAGACAACACTTTTTTGACCATATGGCTATATCTTTTTAATAAGTTGCAGGATCACAATGATATTGACATATATGGTGCAAAATCATGTCCTTTACAACATATTTCAGCGCCAGCAAGCTGCTAGATAGGAATCTTTAGCTATTTACACACTAAATAAAAAAAGCTTCAACTCAGTGAGATAAGCACTTTTTGACCATATGGCTATATCTTTTGAATATATTGCAGGATCACAATAATATTGACATATATGGTGCTGAATCATGTCCTTTACAACATATTTCAGCACCAGCAAGCTGCTAGAAAGGAATCTTGATTGATTTACACTATGAATCAAAAACGCTTCAATTGAGTAAGATAACACTTTTTTGACCAAATGGCTATATCTTTTCAATATGTTGCAGTATCACAATGATATTGACATATATGGTACAAAATCGTGTCCTTTACAACATATATCAGCACCAGCAAGCTGCAAGAAAGGAATCTTTAGTATGGCTATATTATGGCTTTATGGCTATATCTTTTTATTAAGTTGCAATATCACAATGATATTGAAATTTATGGTGCAATTTATGGCTACATCTTTTCAAAAAGTAGCCAAATTAAAATGATGTTGTTATATATTGTTCAGAATCATGTCCTTTTCAACATATTTCAGCACCAGCAAGCTGCTAGATAGGAATCTTTAGCTATTTATACTCTAAATCAAAAAAGCTTCAACTCATTGAGATAACACTTTTTTGACCATATGGCGAAATCTTTTCAATAAGTTGCATGATTAAAATGATTTTGACATATATTGTGCAGAACAATGTCCTTTACAACATATTTCTGCACCAACAGCTACAAGAAAGGAATCTTTAGTTATTTACACTCTAAATCAAAAACGCTTCAACTCAGTGAGATAAGCACTTTTTGACCATATGGCTATATCCTTTGAATATGTTACAAGATCACAATGATATTGACATATATGGTGCAGAATCATGTCCTTTTCAACACAATTCAGAAACAGCAAGCTGCTAGAAAGTAATCTTTAGTTTTTTACACTATAAATAAAAAACGCTTCAACTCAGTGAGATAACACTTTGTTGACCATATGGCTATATCTTTTCAATAAGTTGCCGGATTAAAATGATTCTGTCATATATTGTGCTGAATCATGTTCTTTTCAACATATTTCAGCACCATATAACTGCAAGAAAGGAATCTTTAGTTATTTACACTCTCAATCAAAAAAGCGTCAACTCAGTGAGATTACACTTTGTTGACCATATGGCTATATCTTTTCAATAAGTTGCCGGATAAAAATGATTTTGACATATATTATGCAGAATTATGTCCTTTTCAACATATTTCAGCACCTGCAAGCTGCTAGAAAGGAATCTTTAGTTATTTTCACTCTTTATTAAAAACGCTTCAACTCCGTCGGATAAGCACTTTTTGACCATATGGCTATATCTTTAGAATATGTTGCAGGATCACAATGAGATTGAAATATATGGTGCAAAATCATTTCCTTTACAACATATTTCAGCACCCTCAAGCTGCTAGAAAGGAATCTTTAGCTATTTACACACTAGATAAAAAAAGCTTCAACTCAGTGAGATAACACTTTTTTGACAATATGGCTATATCTTTTGAATATGTTGCAGGATCACAATGATATTGACATAAATGGTGCATAATCATGTCCTTTACAACAGGTTTCAGCACCAGCAAGCTGCTAGAAAGAAATCTTTAGTTATTTACACTCTAAATAAAAAAAGCTTCAACTCAGTGAGATAACCCTTTTTTGACCATATGGCTATATCTTTTCAATAACTTGCCGGATTAAAATGAATTTGACATATATTGTACAGAATCATGTTCTTTTCAACATATTTCAGCACCAGCAAGCTTCTAGAAAAGAATTATTAGTTATTTACACTCTAAATCAAAAAAGCTTCAACTCAGTAAGATAACCCTTTTTTGACCATATGGCTATATCTTTTCGATAACTTGCCGGATTAAAATGATTTTGACATATATTGTGCAGAATCATGTTCTTTTCGACATATTTCAGCACCAGCAAGCTGCTAGGAAAGAATTATTAGTAATTTACACTCTAAATCAAAAAAGCTTCAACTCAGTGAAATTAGCACTTTTTTGACTTATGGCTATATCTTTTGAATATGTTGCAGGATCACAATGATATTGACATATATGGTGCAGAATCATGTCCTTTACAACATGTTTCAGCACCAGCAAGCTGCTAGAAAGGAATCTTTAGTTATTTACACTAAATCAAAAAAGCTTCAACTCAGTGAGATAACCCTTTTTTGACCATATGGCTATATCATTTCAATAAGTTGCCGGATTAAAATGATTTTGACATATATTATGCAAAATTATGTCCTTTTCAACATATTTCAGCACCAGCAAGCTGCTAGAAAGGAATCTTTAGTTATTTTCACTCTAAATCAAAAAAGCTTCAACTCAGTGAGATAACACTTTTTTGACCATATGGCTAAATCTTTTCAATAACTTGCCTGATTAAAATGATTTTGACATATATTGTGCAGAATAATGTCCTTTACAACATATTTCTGCACCAGCAAGCTACAAGTAAAGGAATCTTTAGTTATTTACACTCTAAATCAAAAATGCTTCAACTCAGTGAGATAAGCACCTTTTGACAATATGGCTATATCTTTTGAATATGTTACAATATCACAATGATATTGACATATATGGTGCAGAATCATGTCCTTTTCAACATAATTCAGCGCCAGCAAGCTGCTAGAAAGTAATCTTTAGTTTTTTACACTATAAATAAAAAACGCTTCAACTCAGTGAGATAACACTTTGTTGACCATATGGCTATATCTTTTCAATAAGTTGCCGGATTAAAATGATTCTGACATATATTGTGCTGAATCATGTTCTTTTCAACATATTTCAGCACCATATAACTGCAAGAAAGGAATCTTTAGTTATTTACACTCTCAATCAAAAAAGCTTCAACTCAGTGAGATTACACTTTGTTGACCATATGGCTATATCTTTTCAATAAGTTGCCGGATTAAAATGATTCTGACATATATTGTGCTGAATCATGTCCTTTAATACATATTTCTGCACCAGCAAGCTACAAGAAAGGAATCTTTAGTTATTTACACTCTAAATAAAAAACGCTTCAACTCAGTGAGATAAGCACCTTTTGACCATATGGCTAGATCTTTTGAATATGTTGCAGGATCACAATGATATTGACATATATGGTGCAGAATCATGTCCTTTTCAACATATTTCAGCGCCAGCAAGCTGCTAGAAAGTAATCTTTAGTTATTTACACTCTAAATCAAAAACGCTTCAACTCAGTGAGAAAACACTTTTTTGACCATATGGCTATATCTTTTTAATATGTTGCAGGATCACAATGATATTGACATTAATGGTGCAGAATCATGTTCTTTTCAACATATTTCAGCACCAGCAAGCTGCTAGAAAGGAATCTTTAGTTATTTAAACTCTCAATCAAAAAAGCTTTAACTCAGTGAGATCACTCTTTTTAACCATATGGCTATATCTTTCTAATATGTTGCAGGATCACAATGATATTGACATAAATGGTGCAGAAGCATGTCCTTTCCAACAAAATCAGCACCAGCAAGCTGCTAGAAAGGTATCTTTAGTTATTTACACTCTAAATCAAAAAGGCTTCAACTCAGTGAGATAACACTTTTTTGACCATTTGGTTATATCTTTTGAATATGTTGCAGGATCACAATGATATTGACATATATGGTGCAGAATCATGTTCTTTTCAACATATTTCAGCACCAGCAAGCTGATAGAAAGGAATCTTTAGTTATTTACACTCTAAATCAAAAACGCTTCAACTCAGTGAGATAAGCACTTTTTGACCATATGGCTATATCTTTTGAATATGTTGCATGATCACAATGATATTGACATATATGGTGCAGAATCATGTTCTTTTCAACATATTTCAGCACCAGGAAGCTGCTAGAAAGGAATCATTAGTTATTTACACTCTAAATCAAAAAAGCTTCAACTTAGTGACATAACCCTTTTTTGACCATATGGCTATATTTTTCAATAACTTGCCGGAATGAAAATATTTAGACATATATTGTGCAGAATCATGTTCTTTTCAACATATTTCAGCACCAGCAAAATGCTAGAAAGGAATCTTTAGTTATTTACACTCTAAGTCAAAAACTCTTCAACTCAGTGAGATAAGCAGTTTTTGATCATATGGCTATATCTTTTGAATATGTTGCAGGATTACAATGATATTGACATATATGGTGAAGAATCATGTCCTTTTCAACATATTTCAGCGCCAGCAAGCTGCTAAAAAGGAATCTTTAGTTATTTTCACTCTAAATCAAAAAAGCTTCAACTCAGTGAGATAACACTTTTTTGACCATATGGCTAAATCTTTTCAATAAGTTGCCTGATTAAAATGATTTTGACATATATTGTGCAGAATCATGTTCTTTACAACATTTTTTTGTACCAGCAAGCTACAAGAAACGAATCTTCAGTTATTTACACTCTAAATCAAAAACGTTTCAACTCAGTGAGATAAGCACTTTTTGACCATATGGCTATATCTTTTGAATATGTTGCAGGATCACAATGATGTTGACATATATGGTGCAGAATCATGTCCTTTTCAACATAATTCAGCGCCAGCAAGCTGCTAGAAAGTAATCTTTAGCTATTTACACTCTAAATCAAAAACGCTTCAACTCAGTGAGATAACACTTTTTTGACCATATGGCTATATCATTTCAATAAGTTGCCGGATGAAAATGATTTTGACATATATTATGCAGAATTATGTCCTTTTAAACATATTTCAACACCAGCAAGCTGCTAGAAAGGAATCTTTAGTTATTTGCACTCTAAATCAAAAAAGCTTCAACTCAGTGAGATAACACTTTTTTAACCATATGGCTAAATCTTTTCAATGAGTTGCCTGATTAAAATGATGTTGACATATATTGTGCAGAATAATGTCCTTTACAACATATTTCTGCACCAGCAAGCTACAAGAAAGGAATCTTTAGTTATTTACACTCTAAATCAAAAACGCTTCAACTCAGTGAGATAAGCACTTTCTGACCATATGGCTATATCTTTTGAATATGTTGCAAGATCACAATGATATTAACATATATGGTGCAGAATCATGTCCTTTTTAACATAATTCAGCGCCAGCAAGCTGCGAGAAAGGAATCTTTAGTTATTTACACTCTAAATCAAAAACGCTTCAACTCAGTGAGATAAGCACCTTTTGACCATATGGCTATATCTTTTGAATATGTTGCAAAATCACAATGATATTGACATATATGGTGCAGAATCATGTTCTTTTCAACATATTTCAGCACCAGATAACTGCAAGAAAGGAATCTTTAGTTATTTACACTCTCAATCAAAAAAGCTTCAACTCAGTGAGATAACACTTTTTTGACCATATGGCTATATCTTTCCAATATGTGTCAGGATCACAATGATATTGACATATATGGTGCAGAATCATGTTCTTTTCAACATACTTCAGCACCAGCAAGCTGCTAGAAAGGAATCTTTAGTTATTTACACTCTCAATCAAAAAAGCTTCAACTCAGTGAGATAACACTTTGTTGACCATATGGCTATATCTTTTCAATTAGTTGCCGGATGAAAATGATATTGACATATATTGTGCTGAATCATGTCCTTGACAACATATTTCAGCACCAGCAAGCTACAAGAAATGAATCTTTAGTTATTTACACTCTAAATCAAAAACGCTTCAACTCAGTGAGATAAGCACCTTTTGACCATATGGCTATATCTTTTGAATATGTTGCAGGATCACAATGATATTGACATAAATGGTGTAGAATAATGTCCTTTTCATCATATTTCAGCGCCAGCAAGCTGCAAGAAAGTAATCTTTCGTTATTAACACTCTAAATCAAAAACGCTTCAACTAAGTGAGAAAACACTTTTTTGATCATATGGCTATATCTTTTTAATATGTTGCAGGATCAACATGATATTGACATAAATGGTGCAGAATCATGTTCTTTTCAATATATTTCAGCCCCAGCAAAGCTGCTAGAAAGGAATCTTTAGTTATTTAAACTCTCAATCAAAAAAGCTTTAACTCAGTGAGATCACTGTTTTTAACCATATGGCTATATCTTTCTAATATGTTACAGGATCACAATGATATTCACATAAATGGTGCAGAATCATGTCCTTTCCAACATAAACAGCACCAGCAAGCTGCTAGAAAGTAATCTTTAGTTATTTACATTCTAAATCAAAAAGGCTTCAACTCAGTGAGATAACACTTTTTTGACCATATGGCTATATCTTTTCAATAAGTTGCCGGATTAAAATGATTTTGACATATATTGTGCTGAATCAATTCCTTTAAAAGATATTTCTACACCAGCAAGCTACAAGAAAGGAATCTTTAGTTATTTACATTCTAAATCAAAAACGCTTCAACTCAGTGAGATAAGCACCTTTTGACCATATGGCTATATCTTTTGAATATGATGCAGGATCACAATGATATTGACATATATGGTGCAGAATCATGTCCTTTTCAACATGTTTCAGCGCCAGCAAGCTGCTAGAAAGTAATCTTTAGTTATTTACACTCTAAATCAAAAACGCTTCAACTCAGTGAGATAACAATTTTTTGACCATATGGCTATATCTTTCTAATATGTTCCAGGATCACAATGATATTGACATAAATGGTGCAGAATCATGTCCTTTACAACATATTTCAGCACCAGCAAGCTGCGAGAAAGGAATCTTTAGTTATTTACACTCTAAATCAAAAACGCTTCAACTCAGTGAGATAACAATTTTTTGACTATATGGCTATATCTTTCTAATATGTTCCAGGATCACAATGATATTGACATAAATGGTGCAGAATCATGTCCTTTACAACAGGTTTCAGCACCAGCAAGCTGCGAGAAAGGAATCTTTAGTTATTTACACTCTAAATCAAAAAAGCTTCAACTCAGTGAGATAACACTTTTATGACCATATGGCTATATCGTTTCAATAAGTTGCCGGATTAAAATGATTTTGACATATATTATGCAGAAATATGTCCTTTTCAACATATTTCAGCACAAACAAGCTGCTAGTAAGGAATCTTTAGTTATTTTCACTCTAAATCAAAAAAGCTTCAACTCAGTGAGATAACACTTTTATGACCATATGGCTATATCGTTTCAATAAGTTGCCGGATTAAAATGATTTTGACATATATTATGCAGAAATATGTCCTTTTCAACATATTTCAGCACAAACAAGCTGCTAGTAAGGAATCTTTAGTTATTTTCACTCTAAATCAAAAAAGCTTCAACTCAGTGAGATAACACTTTTTTGACCATATGACTAAATCTTTTCAATAAGTTGCATGATTAAAATGATTTTGACATATATTGTGCAGAATAATGTCCTTTACAACATATTTCTGCACCAATAGCTACAAGAAAGGAATCTTTAGTTATTTACACTCTAAATCAAAAACGCTTCAACTCAGTGAGATAAGAACTTTTTGACCATATGGCGATATCTTTTGAATATGTTGCAGGATAACAATGATATTGACATATATGGTGCAGAATCATGTCCTTTTCAACATAATTCAGCGCCAGCAAGCTGCGAGAAAGGAATCTTTTGTTATTTACACTCTAAATCAAAATGCTTCAACTCAGTGAGATAACACTTTTATGACCATATGGCTATATCGTTTCAATAAGTTGCCGGATTAAAATGATTGTGACATATATTATGCAGAAATATGTCCTTTTAAACATATTTCAGCACCAACTTGCTGCTAGAATGCAATCTTTAGTTATTTTCACTCTAAATCAAAAAAGCTTCAACTCAGTGAGATAACACTTTTTTGACCATATGACTAAATCTTTTCAATAAGTTGCATGATTAAAATGATTTTGACATATATTGTGCAGAATAATGTCCTTTACAACATATTTCTGCATCAACAGCTACAAGAAAGGAATCTTTAGTTATTTACACTCTAAATCAAAAACGCTTCAACTCAGTGAGATAAGCACTTTTTGACCATATGGCTATATCTTTTGAATATGTTGCAGGATCACAATGATATTGACATATATGGTGCAGAATCATGTCCTTTTCAACATAATTCAGCGCCAGCAAGCTGCGAGAAAGGAATCTTTAGTTATTTACACTCTAAATCAAAAACGCTTCAACTCAGTGAGATGAGCACCTTTTGACCATATGGCTATATCTTTTGAATATGTTGCAAAATCACAATTATATTGACATATATGGTGCAGAATCATGTTCTTTTCAACATATTTCAGAACCAGATAACTGCAAGAAAGGAATCTTTAGTTATTTACACTCTCAATCAAAAAAGCTTCAACTCAGTGAGATAACACTTTTTCGACCATATGGCTATATCTTTCCAATATGTTGCAGGATCACAATGATATTGACATTTATGGTGCAGAATCATGTCCTTTTCAACATGTTTCAGCGCCAGCAAGCTGCTAGAAAGTAATCTTTAGTTATTTACACTCTAAATCAAAAACGCTTCAACTCAGTGAGATAAGCACTTTTTGACCATATGGCTATATCTTTTGAATATGTTGCAGGATCACAATGATATTGACATATATGGTGCAGAATCATGTCCTTTTCAACATAATTCAGCGCCAGCAAGCTGCGAGAAAGGAATCTTTAGTTATTTACACTCTAAATCAAAAACGCTTCAACTCATTGAGATAAGCACCTTTTGACCATATGGCTATATCTTTTGAATATGTTGCAAAATCACAATGATATTGACATATATGGTGCAGAATCATGTTCTTTTCAACATATTTCAGCACCAGATAACTGCAAGAAAGGAATCTTTAGTTATTTACACTCTCAATCAAAAAAGCTTCAACTCAGTGAGATAACACTTTTTTGACCATATGGCTATATCTTTCCAATATGTTGCAGGATCACAATGATATTGACATATATGGTGCAGAATCATGTCCTTTTCAACATGTTTCAGCGCCAGCAAGCTGCTAGAAAGTAAGCTTTAGTTATTTACACTCTAAATCAAAAACGCTTCAACTCAGTGAGATAACAATTTTTTGACTATATGGCTATATCTTTCTAATATGTTCCAGGATCACAATGATATTGACATAAATGGTGCAGAATCATGTCCTTTACAACAGGTTTCAGCACCAGCAAGCTGCGAGAAAGGAATCTTTAGTTATTTACACTCTAAATCAAAAAAGCTTCAACTCAGTGAGATAACACTTTTATGACCATATGGCTATATCGTTTCAATAAGTTGCCGGATTAAAATGATTTTGACATATATTATGCAGAAATATGTCCTTTTCAACATATTTCAGCACAAACAAGCTGCTAGTAAGGAATCTTTAGTTATTTTCACTCTAAATCAAAAAAGCTTCAACTCAGTGAGATAACACTTTTTTGACCATATGACTAAATCTTTTCAATAAGTTGCATGATTAAAATGATTTTGACATATATTGTGCAGAATAATGTCCTTTACAACATATTTCTGCAACCATATAGCTACAAGAAAGGAATCTTTAGTTATTTACACTCTAAATCAAAAACGCTTCAACTCAGTGAGATAAGAACTTTTTGACCATATGGCGATATCTTTTGAATATGTTGCAGGATAACAATGATATTGACATATATGGTGCAGAATCATGTCCTTTTCAACATAATTCAGCGCCAGCAAGCTGCGAGAAAGGAATCTTTTGTTATTTACACTCTAAATCAAAAACGCTTCAACTCAGTGAGATAACACTTTTATGACCATATGGCTATATCGTTTCAATAAGTTGCCGGATTAAAATGATTGTGACATATATTATGCAGAAATATGTCCTTTTAAACATATTTCAGCACCAACTTGCTGCTAGAATGCAATCTTTAGTTATTTTCACTCTAAATCAAAAAAGCTTCAACTCAGTGAGATAACACTTTTTTGACCATATGACTAAATCTTTTCAATAAGTTGCATGATTAAAATGATTTTGACATATATTGTGCAGAATAATGTCCTTTACAACATATTTCTGCATCAACAGCTACAAGAAAGGAATCTTTAGTTATTTACACTCTAAATCAAAAACGCTTCAACTCAGTGAGATAAGCACTTTTTGACCATATGGCTATATCTTTTGAATATGTTGCAGGATCACAATGATATTGACATATATGGTGCAGAATCATGTCCTTTTCAACATAATTCAGCGCCAGCAAGCTGCGAGAAAGGAATCTTTAGTTATTTACACTCTAAATCAAAAACGCTTCAACTCAGTGAGATGAGCACCTTTTGACCATATGGCTATATCTTTTGAATATGTTGCAAAATCACAATTATATTGACATATATGGTGCAGAATCATGTTCTTTTCAACATATTTCAGCACCAGAAAACTGCAAGAAAGGAATCTTTAGTTATTTACACTCTCAATCAAAAAAGCTTCAACTCAGTGAGATAACACTTTTTTGACCATATGGCTATATCTTTCCAATATGTTGCAGGATCACAATGATATTGACATATATGGTGCAGAATCATGTCCTTTTCAACATGTTTCAGCGCCAGCAAGCTGCTAGAAAGTAATCTTTAGTTATTTACACTCTAAATCAAAAACGCTTCAACTCAGTGAGATAAGCACTTTTTGACCATATGGCTATATCTTTTGAATATGTTGCAGGATCACAATGATATTGACATATATGGTGCAGAATCATGTCCTTTTCAACATAATTCAGCGCCAGCAAGCTGCGAGAAAGGAATCTTTAGTTATTTACACTCTAAATCAAAAACGCTTCAACTCATTGAGATAAGCACCTTTTGACCATATGGCTATATCTTTTGAATATGTTGCAAAATCACAATGATATTGACATATATGGTGCAGAATCATGTTCTTTTCAACATATTTCAGCACCAGATAACTGCAAGAAAGGAATCTTTAGTTATTTACACTCTCAATCAAAAAAGCTTCAACTCAGTGAGATAACACTTTTTTGACCATATGGCTATATCTTTCCAATATGTTGCAGGATCACAATGATATTGACATATATGGTGCAGAATCATGTCCTTTTCAACATGTTTCAGCGCCAGCAAGCTGCTAGAAAGTAATCTTTAGTTATTTACACTCTAAATCAAAAACGCTTCAACTCAGTGAGATAACAATTTTTTGACTATATGGCTATATCTTTCTAATATGTTCCAGGATCACAATGATATTGACATAAATGGTGCAGAATCATGTCCTTTACAACAGGTTTCAGCACCAGCAAGCTGCGAGAAAGGAATCTTTAGTTATTTACACTCTAAATCAAAAAAGCTTCAACTCAGTGAGATAACACTTTTATGACCATATGGCTATATCGTTTCAATAAGTTGCCGGATTAAAATGATTTTGACATATATTATGCAGAAATATGTCCTTTTCAACATATTTCAGCACAAACAAGCTGCTAGTAAGGAATCTTTAGTTATTTTCACTCTAAATCAAAAAAGCTTCAACTCAGTGAGATAACACTTTTTTGACCATATGACTAAATCTTTTCAATAAGTTGCATGATTAAAATGATTTTGACATATATTGTGCAGAATCATGTCCTTTACAACATATTTCTGCACCAATAGCTACAAGAAAGGAATCTTTAGTTATTTACACTCTAAATCAAAAACGCTTCAACTCAGTGAGATAAGAACTTTTTGACCATATGGCGATATCTTTTGAATATGTTGCAGGATAACAATGATATTGACATATATGGTGCAGAATCATGTCCTTTTCAACATAATTCAGCGCCAGCAAGCTGCGAGAAAGGAATCTTTAGTTATTTACACTCTAAATCAAAAACGCTTCAACTCAGTAAGATAACACTTTTTTGACCATATGGCTATATCTTTTGAATATGTTGCAGGATCACAATGATATTGACATATATGGTGCAGAATCATTTTCTTTTCAACGTATTTCAGCACCAGATAACTGCAAGAAAGGAATCTTTAGTTATTTACAATCTCAATCAAAAAAGCTTCAACTCAGTGAGATAACACTTTTTTGACCATATGGCTATATCTTTCCAATATGTTGCAGGATCACAATGATATTGACATAAATGGTGCAGAATCATGTCCTTTTCAACATATTCAGCACCAGCAAGCTGCTAGAAAGGAATCTTTAGTTATTTACACTCTAAATCAAAAAAGCTTCAACTCAGTGAGATAACACTTTTATGACCATATGGCTATATTGTTTGAATATGTTGCAGGATCACAATGATATTGACATAAATGGTGGAGAATCATGTCCTTTTCAACATATTCAGCACCAGCAAGCTGCTAGAACGGAATCTTTCGTTATTTACACTCTAAATCAAAAACGCTTCAACTCAGTGAGAAAACACTTTTTTGACCTTATGGCTATATCTTTTTAATATGTTGCAGGATCAAAATGATATTGACATAAATGGTGCAGAATCATGTCCTTTACAACATGTTTCAGCACCAGCAAGCTGCTAGAAAGGAATCTTTAGTTATTTAAACTCTCAATCAAAAAAGCTTTAACTCAGTGAGATCACTCTTTTTTGACCATTTGGCTATATCTTTTTAATATGTTGCAGGATCAAAATGATATTGACATAAATGGTGCAGAATCATGTCCTTTCCAACATAATCAGAACCAGCAAGCTGCTAGAAAGTAATCTTTAGTTATTTACACTCTAAATCAAAAAGGCTTCAACTCAGTGAGATAACACTTTTTTGACCATTTGGCTATATCTTTTGAATATGTTACAATATCACAATGATATTGACATATATGGTGCAGAATCATGTTCTTTTCAACATATTTCAGCACCAGCAAGCTGCTAGAAAGTAATCTTTAGTTATTTACACTCTAAATCAAAAACGCTTCAACTCAGTGAGATAACACTTTTTTGACCATATGGCTATGTCTTTTGAATATGTTGCATGATCACAATGATATTGACATATATGTTGCAGAATCATGTCCTTTTCAACATATTTAGCACCAGCAAGCTGCGAGAAAGGAATCATTAGTTATTTACACTCTAAATCAAAAAAGCTTCAACTCAGTGACATAACCCTTTTTTTGACCATATGGCTAAATTTTTCAATAACTTGCCGGAATAAAAATATTTAGACATATATTGTGAAGAATCAGGTCATTTTCAACATATTTCAGCACCAGCAAGCTGCTAGAAAGGAATCTTTAGTTATTTACACTCTAAATCAAAAACGCTTCAACTCAGTGAGATAAGGACTTTTTCATCATATGGCTATATCTTTTGAATATGTTGCAGGATTACAATGATATTGACATATATAGTGAAGAATCATGTCCTTTTCAACATATTTCAGCGCCAGCAAACTGCTAGAAAGTAATCTTTAGTTATTTACACTCTAAATCAAAAACGCTTCAACTCAATGAGATAACACTTTTTTGACCATTTGGCTATATCTTTTGAATATGTTGCAGGATCACAATGATATTGACATATATCATGCAGAATCATGTTCTTTTCAACATATTTCAGCACTAGCAAGCTGCTAGAAACGAATCTTCAGTTATTTAAACTCTAAATCAAAAAGGCTTCAACTCAGTGAGATAACACTTTTTTGACCATTTGGCTATGTCTTTTGAATATGTTGCAGGTTCAAAATGACATTGACATAAATATTGCAGAATCATTTCCTTTTCAACATATTCAGAACCAGCAAGCTGCTAGAAAGGAATCATTATTTATTTACACTCTAAATCAAAAAAGCTTCAACTCAGTGAGCTAACCCTTTTTTGACCATATGGCTATATTTTTCAATAACTTGCTGGAATAAAAATATTTAGACATATATTATGCAGAATCATGTTCTTTTCAACATATTTCAGCACCAGCAAGCTGCTATAAAGGAATCTTTAGTTATTTACACTCTAAATCAAAAAAAGCTTCAACTCAGTGAGATAACACTTTTTTGACCATATGGCTATATCTTTTCAATAAGTTGCCGGATTAAAATGATTTTGACATATATTGTGCTGTATCATGTCCTTTACAACATATATCTGCACCAGCAAGCTACAAGAAAGGAATCTTTAGTTATTTACACTCTAAATCAAAAACGCTACAACTCAGTGAGATAAGCACTTTTTGACCATTTGGCTATATCTTTCTAATATGTTCCAGGATCACAATGATATTGAAATAAATGGTGCAAAATCATGTCCTTTACAACATGTTTAAGCACCAGCAAGCTGCGAGAAAGGAATCTTTAGTTATTTACACTCTAAATCAAAAAAGCTTCAACTCAGTGAGATAACACTTTTATGACCATATGGCTATATCGTTTCAATAAGTTGCCGGATTAAAATGATTTTGACATATATTATGCAGAAATATGTCCTTTTCAACATATTTCAGCACCAACAAGCTGCAAGAAAGGAATCTTTAGTTATTTTCACTCTAAATCAAAAAAGCTTCAACTCAGTGAGATAACACTTTTTTGACCACATGACTAAATCTTTTCAATAAGTTGCCAGATTAAAATGATTTTGGCATATATTGTGCAGAATAATGTCCTTTACAACATATTTCTGCACCAACAGCTACAAGAAAGGAATCTTTAGTTATTTACACTCTAAATCAAAAACGCTTCAACTCAGTGAGATAAGCACTTTTTGACCATATGGCGATATCTTTTGAATATGTTGCAGGGTCACAATGATATTGACATATATGGTGCAGAATCATGTCCTTTTCAACATAATTCAGCGCCAGCAAGCTGCGAGAAAGGAATCTTTAGGTATTTACACTCTAAATCAAAAACGCTACAACTCAGTGAGATAACACTTTTTTGACCATATGGCTATATCTTTTGAATATGTTGCAGGATCACAATGATATTGGCATATATGGTGCAGAATCATGTTCTTTTCAACATATTTCAGCACCAGATAACTTCAAGAAAGGAATCTTTAGTTATTTACACTCTCAATCAAAAAAGCTTCAACTCAGTGAGATAACACTTTTTTGACCATATGGCTATATCTTTTGAATATGTTGCAGGATCACTATGATATTGACATAAATGGTGCAGAATCATGTCCTTTTCAACATGTTTTAGCACCAGCAAACTGCTAGAAAGGAATCTTTTGTTATTTACACTCCAAATCAAAAACGCTTCAAGTCAGTGAGATAACACTTTTTGACCATATGGCTATATCATTTCAATAAGTTGCCGGATGAAAATGATTTTGACATATATTATGCAGAATTATGTCCTTTTCAACATATTTCTGCACCAGCAAGCTGCTAGAAAGGAATCTTTAGTTATATACACTCTAAATCAAAAACGCTTCAACTCAGTGAGATAACAATTTTTTGACCATATGGCTATATCTTTCTAATATGTTCCAGGATCACAATGATATTGAAATAAATGGTGCAAAATCATGTCCTTTACAACATGTTTAAGCACCAGCAAGCTGCGAGAAAGGAATCTTTAGTTATTTACACTCTAAATCAAAAAAGCTTCAACTCAGTGAGATAACACTTTTTTGACCATATGACTAAATCTTTTCAATAAGTTGCATGATTAAAATGATTTTGACATATATTGTGCAGAATAATGTCCTTTAAAACATATTTCTGCACCAACAGCTACAAGAAATGAATCTTTAGTTATTTACACTCTAAATCAAAAACGCTTCAACTCAGTGAGATAAGCTCTTTTTGACGATATGGCTATATTTTTTAAATTTCTTGCAGGATCACAATGATATTGACATATATGGTGCAGAATCATGTCCTTTACAACATATTTCAGCACCAGCAAGCTGTTAGAAAGGAATCTTTGTTTATTTTACACTCTAAAACGAAAACGCTTCAACTCAGTGACACAACACTTTTTGACCATATGGCTATATCTTTTGAATATGTTGCAGGATCACAATGATATTGGCATATATGGTGCAGAATCATGTTCTTTTCAAAATATTTCAGCACCAGATAACTGCAAGAAAGGAATCTTTAGTTATTTACACTCTCAATCAAAAAAGCTTCAACTCAGTGAGATAACACTTTTTTGACCATATGGCTATATCATTTCAATAAGTTGCCGGATTAAAATGATTTTGACATATATTATGCGGAATTATGTCCTTTTCAACATATATCACCACCAGCAAGCGGCTAGAAAGGAATCTTTTGTTATTTACACTCCAAATCAAAAACGCTTCAACTCAGTGAGATAACACTTTTTGACCATATGGCTATATCATTTCAATAAGTTGCCGGATGAAAATGATTTTGACATATATTATGCAGAATAATGTCCTTTTCAACATATTTCTGTACCAGCAAGCTGCTAGAAAGGAATCTTTAGTTATTTACACTCTAACTCAAAGACGCTTCAACTCAGTGAGATAACAATTTTTTGACCATATGGCTATGTCTTTCTAATATGTTCCAGGATCACAATGATATTGAAATAAATGGTGCAGAATCATGTCCTTTACAACATGTTTAAGCACCAGCAAGCTGCGAGAAAGGAATCTTTAGTTATTTACACTCTAAATCAAAAAAGCTTCAACTCAGTGAGATAACACTTTTATGACCATATGGCTATATCGTTTCAATAAGTTGCCGGATTAAAATGATTTTGACATATATTATGCAGAAATATGTCCTTTTCAACATATTACTGCACCAGCAAGCTGCTAGAAAGGAATCTTTAGTTATTTACACTATCAATCAAAAACGCTTCAACTCAGTGAGATAAGCACTTTTTGACCATATGGCTATATCTTTTGAATATGTTGCAGGATCACAATAATATTGACATATATGGTGCAGAATCATGTCCTTTTCAACACAATTCAGCGCCAGCATGCTGCGAGAAAGGAATCTTTAGTTATTTACACTCTCAATCAAAAAAGCTTCAACTCAGTGAGATAACACTTTTTTGACCATATGGCCATATCTTTCTAATATGTTGCAGGATCACTATGATATTGACATAAATGGTGCAGAATCACGTCCTGTTCAACATATTCAGCACCAGCAAGCTGCTAGAAAGGAATCTTTAGTTATTTACACTCTAAATCAAAAAAAGCTTTAACTCAGTGAGATCACTCTTTTTAACCATATGGCTATATCTTTCTAATATGTTGCAGGATCACAATGATATTGACATAAATGGTGCAGAATCATGTCCTTTCCAACATATTCAGCACCAGCAAGCTGCGAGAAAGTAATCTTTAGTTATTTAAACTCTAAATCAAAAAGGCTTCAACTCAGTGAGATAACACTTTTTTGACCATTTGGCTATGTCCTTTGAATATGTTGCAGGATCAAAATGATATTGACATAAATATTGCAGAATCATTTCCTTTTTTACATATTCAGCACCAGCAAGCTGCTAGAAAGGAATCATTATTTATTTACACTCTAAATCAAAAAACCTTCAACTCAGTGAGATAACCCTTTTTTGAACATATGGCTATATTTTTCAATAACTTGCTGGAATAAAAATATTTAGACATATATTGTGCAAAATCATGTCCTTTACAACATGTTTAAGCACCAGCAAGCTGCGAGAAAGGAATCTTTAGTTATTTACACTCTAAATCAAAAAAGCTTCAACTCAGTGAGATAACACTTTTATGACCATATGGCTATATCGTTTCAATAAGTTGCCGGATTAAAATTATTTTGACATATATTATGCAGAAATATGTCCTTTTCAACATATTTCAGCAGCAACAAGCTGCAAGAAAGGAATCTTTAGTTATTTTCACTCTAAATCAAAAAAGCTTCAACTCAGTGAGATAACACTTTTTTGACCATATGACTAAATCTTTTCAATAAGTTGCATGATTAAAATGATTTTGGCATATATTGTGCAGAATAATTTCCTTTACAACATATTTTTGCACCAACAGCTACAAGAAAGGAATCTTTAGTTATTTACACTCTAAATCAAAAACGCTTCAACTCAGTGAGATAAGCACTTTTTGACCATATGGCTATATCTTTTGAATATGTTGCAGGATCACAATGATATTGACATATATGGTGCAGAATCATGTCCTTTTCAACATAATTCAGCGCCAGCAAGCTGCGAGAAAGGAATCTTTAGGTATTTACACTCTAAAATCAAAAACGCTTCAACTAAGTGAGATAACACTTTTTTGACCATATGGCTATATCTTTTGAATATGTTGCAGGATCACTATGATATTGACATAAATGGTGCAGAATCATGTCCTTTTCAACATGTTTTAGCACCAGCAAACTGCTAGAAAGGAATCTTTTGTTATTTACACTCCAAATCAAATACGCTTCAACTCAGTGAGATAACACTTTTTGACCATATGGCTATATCATTTCAAAAAGTTGCCGGATGAAAATGATTTTGACATATGTTATGCAGAATTATGTCCTTTTCAACATATTTCAGCACCAGCAAGCTGCTAGAAAGGAATCTTTAGTTATTTACACTCTAAATCAAAAACGCTTCAACTCAGTGAGATAACAATTTTTTGACCATATGGCTATATCTTTCTAATATGTTCCAGGATCACAATGATATTGAAATAAATGGTGCAAAATCATGTCCTTTACAACATGTTTAAGCACCAGCAAGCTGCGAGAAAGGAATCTTTAGTTATTTACACTCTAAATCAAAAAAGCTTCAACTCAGTGAGATAACACTTTTATGACCATATGGCTATATCGTTTCAATAAGTTGCCGGATTAAAATGATTTTGACATATATTATGCAGAAATATGTCCTTTTCAACATATTTCAGCACCAACAAGCTGCGAGAAAGGAATCTTTAGTTATTTTCACTCTAAATCAAAAAAGCTTCAACTCAGTGAGATAACACTTTTTTGACCATATGACTAAATCTTTTCAATAAGTTGCATGATTAAAATGATTTTGACATATATTGTGCAGAATAATGTCCTTTACAACATATTTCTGCACCAACAGCTACAAGAAAGGAATCTTTAGTTATTTACAATCTAAATCGAAAAGGCTTCAACTCAGTGAGATAAGCTCTTTTTGACGATATGGCTATATTTTTTAAATTTCTTGCAGGATCACAATGATATTGACATATATGGTGCAGAATCATGTCCTTTACAACATATTTCAGCACCAGCAAGCTGTTAGAAAGGAATCTTTGTTTATTTTACACTCTAAAACGAAAACGCTTCAATTCAGTGAGATAACACTTTTTTGACCATATGGCTATATCTTTCTAATATGTTGCAGGATCACAATGATATTGACATAAATGGTGCAGAATCATGTCATTTACAACATGTTTCAGCACCGGCAAGCTGCGAGAAAGGAATCTTTAGTTATATACACTCTAAATCAAAAAAGCCTCAACTCAGTGAGATAACCCTTTTTTAACCATATGGCTATATCCTTTCAATAAGGTGCCGGATTAAAAAGATTTTGACATATATTGTGCAGAATCATGTTCTTTTCAACATATTTCAGCACAAGCAAAATGCTAGAAAGGAATCTTTAGTTATTTACACTCTCAATCAAAAACGCTTCAACTCAGTGATATAAGGACTTTTTGACCATATGGCTATATCTTTTGAATATGTTGCAGGATCACAATGATATTGACATATACTGTGCTGAATCATGTCCTTTACAACATAATTTTGCACCAGCAAGCAACAAGAAACGAATCTTTAGTTATTTACACTCTAAATCAAAAACGCTTCAACTCAGTGAGATAACACTTTTTTGACCATATGGCTATATCTTTTGTATATGTTGCAGGATCACAATGATATTGACATAAATGTTGCAAAATCATGTCCTTTTCAATATATTCAGCACCACCAACCTGCGAGAAAGGAATCTTTAGTTATTTACACTCTCAATCAAAAAAGCTTCAATTCAGTGAGATAACACTTTTTTGACCATATGGCTATATCTTTCTAATATGTTGCGGGATCACAATGATATTGACATATACGGTGCAGACTCATGTCCTTTTCAACATATTTCAGCGCCAGCAAGCTGCTAGAAAATAATCTTTAGTTATTTACAATCTGAATCAAAAACGCTTCAACTCAGTGAGATAAGCACTTTTTTGACCATATGGCTATATCTTTTGAATATGTTGCAGGATCACAATGATGTTGACATATATGGTGCAGAATCAATTCCTTTACAACATAATTCTGCACCATTGAGCTACAAGAAAGAAATCTTTAGTTATTTACACTCTAAATCATAAACGCTTCAACTCAATGAGATAAGCACCTTTTGACCATATGGCTATATCCTTTGAATATGTTGCAGGATCACAATGATATTGATATATATGGTGCAAAATCATTTCCTTTTCAACATATTTCAGCGCCAGCAAGCTGCTAGAAATGAATCTTTAGTTATTTACACTCTCAATCAAAAAAGCTTCAACTCAGTAAGATCACTCTTTTTAACCATATGGCTATATCTTTCTAATATGTTGCAGGATCACAATGATATTGACATAAATGGTGCAGAATCATGTCCTTTAAAACTTGTTTCAGCACCGGCAAGCTGCGAGAAAGGAATCTTTAGTTATATACACTCTAAATCAAAAAAGCCTCAACTCAGTGAGATAACAATTTTTTGACCATATGGCTATATCTTTTGAATATGTTGCAGGATCACAATGATATTGACATATATTATGCAGAATCATGTCCTTTTCAACATATTCAGCACCAACAAGTTGCTAGAAAGGAATCTTTAATTATTTACACTCTAAATCAAAAAAGCTTCAACTCAGTGAGATAACCCTTTTTTAACCATATGGCTATATCCTTTCAATAAGGTGCCGGATTAAAAAGATTTTGACATATATTGTGCAGAATCATGTTCTTTTCAACATATTTCAGCACAAGCAAGCTGCTAGAAAGGAATCTTTAGTTATTTACACTATCAATCAAAAACGCTTCAACTCAGTGATATAAGGACTTTTTGACCATATGGCTATATCCTTTGAATATGTTGCAGGATCACAATGATATTGAAATATACTGTGCTGAATCATGTCCTTTACAACATAATTCTGCACCAGCAAGCAACAAGAAACGAATCTTTAGTTATTTACACTCTAAATCAAAAACGCTTCAACTCAGTGAGATAACACTTTTTTGACCATATGGCTATATCTTTTGTATATGTTGCAGGATCACAATGATATTGACATAAATGTTGCAAAATCATGTCCTTTTCAATATATTCAGCACCAGCAACCTGCGAGAAAGGAATCTTTAGTTATTTACACTCTCAATCAAAAAAGCTTCAATTCAGTGAGATAAAACTTTTTTGACCATATGGCTATATCTTTTGAATATGTTGCAGGATCACAATGATATTGACATAAATGTTGCAAAATCATGTCCTTTTCAATATATTCAGCACCAGCAACCTGCGAGAAAGGAATCTTTAGTTATTTACACTCTCAATCAAAAAAGCTTCAATTCAGTGAGATAACACTTTTTTGACCATATGGCTATATCTTTCTAATATGTTGCGGGATCACAATGATATTGACATATACGGTGCAGACTCATGTCCTTTTCAACATATTTCAGCGCCAGCAAGCTGCTAGAAAGTAATCTTTAGTTATTTACAATCTGAATCAAAAACGCTTCAACTCAGTGAGATAAGCACTTTTTTGACCATATGGCTATATCTTTTGAATATGTTGCAGGATCACAATGATGTTGACATAAATGGTGCAGAATCAATTCCTTTACAACATAATTCTGCACCATTGAGCTACAAGAAAGAAATCTTTAGTTATTTACACTCTAAATCATAAACGCTTCAACTCAATGAGATAAGCACCTTTTGACCATATGGCTATATCCTTTGAATATGTTGCAGGATCTCAATGATATTGATATATATGGTGCAAAATCATTTCCTTTTCAACATATTTCAGCGCCAGCAAGCTGCTAGAAATGAATCTTTAGTTATTTACACTCTCAATCAAAAAAGCTTCAACTCAGTAAGATCACTCTTTTTAACCATATGGCTATATCTTTCTAATATGTTGCAGGATCACAATGATATTGACATAAATGGTGCAGAATCATGTCCTTTAAAACTTGTTTCAGCACCGGCAAGCTGCGAGAAAGGAATCTTTAGTTATATACACTCTAAATCAAAAAAGCCTCAACTCAGTGAGATAACAATTTTTTGACCATATGGCTATATCTTTTGAATATGTTGCAGGATCACAATGATATTGACATATATTATGCAGAATCATGTCCTTTTCAACATATTCAGCACCGACAAGTTGCTAGAAAGGAATCTTTAATTATTTACACTCTAAATCAAAAAAGCTTCAACTCAGTGAGATAACCCTTTTTTAACCATATGGCTATATCCTTTCAATAAGGTGCCGGATTAAAAAGATTTTGACATATATTGTGCAGAATCATGTTCTTTTCAACATATTTCAGCACAAGCAAGCTGCTAGAAAGGAATCTTTAGTTATTTACACTATCAATCAAAAACGCTTCAACTCAGTGATATAAGGACTTTTTGACCATATGGCTATATCCTTTGAATATGTTGCAGGATCACAATGATATTGAAATATACTGTGCTGAATCATGTCCTTTACAACATAATTCTGCACCAGCAAGCAACAAGAAACGAATCTTTAGTTATTTACACTCTAAATCAAAAACGCTTCAACTCAGTGAGATAACACTTTTTTGACCATATGGCTATATCTTTTGTATATGTTGCAGGATCACAATGATATTGACATAAATGTTGCAAAATCATGTCCTTTTCAATATATTCAGCACCAGCAACCTGCGAGAAAGGAATCTTTAGTTATTTACACTCTCAATCAAAAAAGCTTCAATTCAGTGAGATAAAACTTTTTTGACCATATGGCTATATCTTTTGAATATGTTGCAGGATCACAATGATATTGATATATATGGTGCAGAATCATGTCCTTTTCAACATATTTCAGCACCAGCAAGCTGCTAGAAAGGAATCTTTAGTTATTTACACTCTCAAACAAAAAAGCTTCAACTCAGTAAGATCACTCTTTTTAACCATATGGCTATATCTTTCTAATATGTTGCAGGATCACAATGATATTGACATAAATGGTGCAGAATCATGTCATTTACAACATGTTTCAGCACCGGCAAGCTGCGAGAAAGGAATCTTTAGTTATATACACTCTAAATCAAAAAAGCCTCAACTCAGTGAGATAACACTTTTTTGACCATTTGGCTATATGTTTTGAATATGTTGCAGGATCACAATGATATTGACATATATTATGCAGAATCATGTCCTTTTCAACATATTCAGCACCGACAAGTTGCTAGAAAGGAATCTTTAATTATTTACACTCTAAATCAAAAAAGCTTCAACTCAGTGAGATAACCCTTTTTTAACCATATGGCTATATCCTTTCAATAAGGTGCCGGATTAAAAAGATTTTGACATATATTGTGCAGAATCATGTTCTTTTCAACATGTTTCAGCACAAGCAAGCTGCTAGAAAGGAATCTTTAGTTATTTACACTATCAATCAAAAACGCTTCAACTCAGTGATATAAGGACTTTTTGACCATATGGCTATATCTTTTGAATATGTTGCAGGATCACAATGATATTGACATATACTGTGCTGAATCATGTCCTTTACAACATAATTTTGCACCAGCAAGCAACAAGAAACGAATCTTTAGTTATTTACACTCTAAATCAAAAACGCTTCAACTCAGTGAGATAACACTTTTTTGACCATATGGCTATATCTTTTGTATATGTTGCAGGATCACAATGATATTGACATAAATGTTGCAAAATCATGTCCTTTTCAATATATTCAGGACCAGCAACCTGCGAGAAAGGAATCTTTAGTTATTTACACTCTCAATCAAAAAAGCTTCAATTCAGTGAGATAACACTTTTTTGACCATATGGCTATATCTTTCTAATATGTTGCAGGATCACAATGATATTGACATAAATGGTGCAGAATCATGTCCTTTACAACATGTTTCAGCACCAGCAAGCAACAAGATAGGAATCTTTAGTTATTCACACTCTAAATCAAAAACGCTTCAACTCAGTGAGATAACACTTTTTTGACCATATGGCTATATCTTTTGTATATGTTGCAGGATCACAATGATATTGACATAAATGTTGCAAAATCATGTCCTTTTCAATATATTCAGCACCAGCAACCTGCGAGAAAGGAATCTTTAGTTATTTACACTCTCAATCAAAAACACTTCAACTCAGTGAGATAAGCACTTTTTTGACCATATGGCTATATCTTTTGAAAATGTTGCAGGATCACAATGATATTGACATATATGGTGCAGACTCATGTCCTTTTCAACAAATTCAGTTCCAGCAAGCTGCTAGAAAGGAATCTTTAATTATTTACACTCTAAATCAAAAAAGCTTCAACTCAGTGAGATAAAACTTTTTTGACCATATGGCTATATCTTTTGAATATGTTGCAAGATCACAATGATATTGACATATATTGTGCAGAATCATGTCCTTTTCAACAAATTCAGTTCCAGCAAGCTGCTAGAAAGGAATCTTTAATTATTTACACTCTAAATCAAAAAAGCTTCAACTCAGAGAGATAACCCTTTTTTGACCATATGGCTATATCTTTTCAAAAGGTTGCCGGATTAAAATGATTTTGACATATATTGTGCAAAATCATGTTCTTTTCAACATATTTCAGCACAAGGAAGCTGCTAGAAAGAAATCTTTAGTTATTTACACTCTCAATCAAAAACACTTCAACTCAGTGAGATAAGCACTTTTTTGACCATATGGCTATATCTTTTGAAAATGTTGCAGGATCACAATGATATTGACATATATGGTTCAGACTCAGGTCCTTTTCAACATATTTCAGCGCCAGCAAGCTGCTAGAAAGTAATCTTTAGTTATTTACAATCTGAATCAAAAACGCTTCAACTCAGTGAGATAAACACTTTTTTGACCATATGGCTATATCTTTTGAATATGTTGCAGGATCACAATGATGTTGACATATATGGTGCAGAATCAATTCCTTTACAACATAATTCTGCACCATTGAGCTACAAGAAAGAAATCTTTAGTTATTTACACTCTTAATCATAAACGCTTCAACTCAATGAGATAAGCACCTTTTGACCATATGGCTATATCTTTTGAATATGTTGCAGGATCACAATGATATTGATATATATGGTGCAAAATCATTTCCTTTTCAACATATTTCAGCGCCAGCAAGCTGCTAGAAAGGAATCTTTAGTTATTTACACTCTCAATCAAAAAAGCTTCAACTCAGTAAGATCACTCTTTTTAACCATATGGCTATATCTTTCTAATATGTTGCAGGATCACAATGATATTGACATAAATGTTGCAAAATCATGTCCTTTTCAATATATTCAGCACCAGCAACCTGCGAGAAAGGAATCTTTAGTTATTTACACTCTCAATCAAAAACACTTCAACTCAATGAGATAAGCACTTTTTTGACCATATGGCTATATCTTTTGAAAATGTTGCAGGATCACAATGATATTGACATATATGGTGCAGACTCATGTCCTTTTCAACAAATTCAGTTCCAGCAAGCTGCTAGAAAGGAATCTTTAATTATTTACACTCTAAATCAAAAAAGCTTCAACTCAGTGAGATAAAACTTTTTTGACCATATGGCTATATCTTTTGAATATGTTGCAAGATCACAATGATATTGACATATATTGTGCAGAATCATGTCCTTTTCAACAAATTCAGTTCCAGCAATCTGCTAGAAAGGAATCTTTAATTATTTACACTCTAAATCAAAAAAGCTTCAACTCAGAGAGATAACCCTTTTTTGACCATATGGCTATATCTTTTCAAAAGGTTGCCGGATTAAAATGATTTTGACATATATTGTGCAAAATCATGTTCTTTTCAACATATTTCAGCACAAGGAAGCTGCTAGAAAGAAATCTTTAGTTATTTACACTCTCAATCAAAAACACTTCAACTCAGTGAGATAAGCACTTTTTTGACCATATGGCTATATCTTTTGAAAATGTTGCAGGATCACAATGATATTGACATATATGGTGCAGACTCATGTCCTTTTCAACATATTTCAGCGCCAGCAAGCTGCTAGAAAGTAATCTTTAGTTATTTACAATCTGAATCAAAAACGCTTCAACTCAGTGAGATAAGCACTTTTTTGACCATATGGCTATATCTTTTGAATATGTTGCAGGATCACAATGATGTTGACATATATGGTGCAGAATCAATTCCTTTACAACATAATTCTGCACCATTGAGCTACAAGAAAGAAAACTTTAGTTATTTACACTCTAAATCATAAACGCTTCAACTCAATGAGATAAGCACCTTTTGACCATATGGCTATATATTTTGAATATGTTGCAGGATCACAATGATATTGATATATATGGTGCAAAATCATTTCCTTTTCAACATATTTCAGCGCCAGCAAGCTGCTAGAAAGGAATCTTTAGTTATTTACACTCTCAATCAAAAAAGCTTCAACTCAGTAAGATCACTCTTTTTAACCATATGGCTATATCTTTCTAATATGTTGCAGGATCACAATGATATTGACATAAATGGTGCAGAATCATGTCCTTTACAACTTGTTTCAGCACCGGCAAGCTGCGAGAAAGGAATCTTTAGTTATATACACTCTAAATCAAAAAAGCCTCAACTCAGTGAGATAACAATTTTTTGACCATATGGCTATATCTTTTGAATATGTTGCAGGATCACAATGATATTGACATATATTATGCAGAATCATGTCCTTTTCAACATATTCAGCACCGACAAGTTGCTAGAAAGGAATCTTTAATTATTTACACTCTAAATCAAAAAAGCTTCAACTCAGTGAGATAACCCTTTTTTAACCATATGGCTATATCCTTTCAATAAGGTGCCGGATTAAAAAGATTTTGACATATATTGTGCAGAATCATGTTCTTTTCAACATATTTCAGCACAAGCAAGCTGCTAGAAAGGAATCTTTAGTTATTTACACTATCAATCAAAAACGCTTCAACTCAGTGATATAAGGACTTTTTGACCATATGGCTATATCCTTTGAATATGTTGCAGGATCACAATGATATTGAAATATACTGTGCTGAATCATGTCCTTTACAACATAATTCTGCACCAGCAAGCAACAAGAAACGAATCTTTAGTTATTTACACTCTAAATCAAAAACGCTTCAACTCAGTGAGATAACACTTTTTTGACCATATGGCTATATCTTTTGTATATGTTGCAGGATCACAATGATATTGACATAAATGTTGCAAAATCATGTCCTTTTCAATATATTCAGCACCAGCAACCTGCGAGAAAGGAATCTTTAGTTATTTACACTCTCAATCAAAAAAGCTTCAATTCAGTGAGATAAAACTTTTTTGACCATATGGCTATATCTTTTGAATATGTTGCAGGATCACAATGATATTGACATATATTGTGCAGAATCATGTCCTTTTCAACAAATTCAGTTCCAGAAAGCTGCTAGAAAGGAATCTTTAATTATTTACACTCTAAATCAAAAAAGCTTCAACTCAGAGAGATAACCCTTTTTTGACCATATGGCTATATCTTTTCAAAAAGTTGCCGGATTAAAATGATTTTGACATATATTGTGCAGAATCATGTTCTTTTCAACATATTTCAGCACCAGCAAGCTGCTAGAAAGGAATCTTTAGTTATTTACACTATCAATCAAAAACACTTCAACTCAGTGAGATAAGCACTTTTTTGACCATATGGCTATTTTTTTTGAAAATGTTGCAGGATCACAATGATATTGACATATATGGTGCAGACTCATGTCCTTTTCAACATATTTCAGCGCCAGCAAGCTGCTAGAAAGTAATCTTTAGTTATTTACAATCTGAATCAAAAACGCTTCAACTCATTGAGATAAGCACTTTTTTTACCATATGGCTATATCTTTTGAATATGTTGCAGGATCACAATGATGTTGACATATATGGTGCAGAATCAATTCCTTTACAACATATTTCTGCACCATTGAGCTACAAGAAAGAAATCTTTAGTTATTTACACTCTAAATCAAAAACGCTTCAACACAATGAGATAAGCACCTTTTGACCATATGGCTATATCTTTTGAATATGTTGCAGGATCACAATGATATTGATATATATGGTGCAGAATCATTTCCTTTTCAACATATTTCAGCGCCAGCAAGCTGCTAGAAAGGAATCTTTAGTTATTTACACTCTCAATCAAAAAAGCTTCAACTCAGTAAGATCACTCTTTTTAACCATATGGCTATATCTTTCTAATATGTTGCAGGATCACAATGATATTGACATAAATGGTGCAGAATCATGTCCTTTACAACATGTTTCAGCACCGGCAAGCTGCAAGAAAGGAATCTTTAGTTATATACACTCTAAATCAAAAAAGCCTCAACTCAGTGAGATAACACTTTTTGACCATATGGCTATATCTTTTGAATATGTTGCAGGATCACAATGATATTGACATATATTGTGCAAAATCATGTCCTTTTCAACATATTCAGCACCAGCAAATTGCTAGAAAGGAATCTTTTATTATTTACACTCTAAATCAAAAAAGCTTCAACTCAGTGAGATAACCCTTTTTTGACCATATGGCTATATCCTTTCAATAAGGTGCCGGATTAAAATGATTTTGACATATATTGTGCAGAATCATGTTCTTTTCAACATATTTCAGCACAAGCAAGCTGCTAGAAAGGAATCTTTAGTTATTTACACTCTAAATCAAAAACGCTTCAACTCAGTGATATAAGGACTTTTTGACCATATGGCTATATCTTTTGAATATGTTGCAGGATCACAATGATATTGACATATACTGTGCTGAATCATGTCCTTTACAACATAATTCTGCACCAGCAAGCAACAAGAAACGAATCTTTAGTTATTTACACTCTACATCAAAAACGCTTCAACTCAGTGAGATAACACTTTTTTGACCATATGGCTATATCTTTTGAATATGTTGCAGGATCACAATGATATTGACATAAATGTTGCAAAATCATGTCCTTTTCAACATATTCAGCACCAGCAACCTGCGAGAAAGGAATCTTTAGTTATTTACACTCTCATTCAAAAAAGCTTCAATTCAGTGAGATAACACTTTTTTGACCATATGGCTATATCTTTCTAATATGTTGCAGGATCACAATAATATTGACATAAATGGTGCAGAATCATGTCCTTTACAACAGTTTTCAGCACCAGCAAGCTGCTAGAAAGGAATCATTATTTATTTACACTCTAAATCAAAAAAGCTTCAACTCAGTGAGATAACCCTTTTTTGACCATACGGCTATATTTTTCAATAACTTGCCGGAATAAAAATATATATACATATATTGTGCAGAATCATGTTCTTTTCAACATATTTCAGCACCAGCAAGCTGCTAGAAAGGAATCTTTAGTTATTTACACTCTAAATCAAAAAAAGCTTCAACTCAGTGAGATAACACTTTTTTGACCATATGGCTATATCTTTTCAAAAAGTTGCCGGATTAAAATGATTTTGACATATATTGTGCAAAATCATGTTCTTTTCAACATATTTCAGCACAAGGAAGCTGCTAGAAAGAAATCTTTAGTTATTTACACTCTCAATCAAAAACACTTCAACTCAGTGAGATAAGCACTTTTTTGACCATATGGCTATATCTTTTGAAAATGTTGCAGGATCACAATGATATTGACATATATGATGCAGACTCATGTCCTTTTCAACATATTTCAGCGCCAGCAAGCTGCTAGAAAGTAATCTTTAGTTATTTACAATCTGAATCAAAAACGCTTCAACTCAGTGAGATAAGCACTTTTTTGACCATATGGCTATATCTTTTGAATATGTTGCAGGATCACAATGATGTTGACATATATGGTGCAGAATCAGTTCCTTTACAACATAATTCTGCACCATTGAGCTACAAGAAAGAAATCTTTAGTTATTTACACTCTAAATCATAAACGCTTCAACTCAATGAGATAAGCACCTTTTGACCATATGGCTATATCTTTTGAATATGTTGCAGGATCACAATGATATTGATATATATGGTGCAAAATCATTTCCTTTTCAACATATTTCAGCGCCAGCAAGCTGCTAGAAAGGAATCTATAGTTATTTACACTCTCAATCAAAAAAGCTTCAACTCAGTAAGATCACTCTTTTTAACCATATGGCTATATCTTTCTAATATGTTGCAGGATCACAATGATATTGACATAAATGGTGCAGAATCATGTCCTTTACAACATGTTTCAGCACCGGCAAGCTGCGAGAAAGGAATCTTTAGTTATATACACTCTAAATCAAAAAAGCCTCAACTCAGTGAGATAACAATTTTTTGACCATATGGCTATATCTTTTGAATATGTTGCAGGATCACAATGATATTGACATATATTATGCAAAATCATGTCCTTTTCAACATATTCAGCACCGACAAGTTGCTAGAAAGGAATCTTTAGTTATTTACACTATCAATCAAAAACGCTTCAACTCAGTGATATAAGGACTTTTTGACCATATGGCTATATCCTTTGAATATGTTGCAGGATCACAATGATATTGAAATATACTGTGCTGAATCATGTCCTTTACAACATAATTCTGCACCAGCAAGCAACAAGAAACGAATCTTTAGTTATTTACACTCTAAATCAAAAACGCTTCAACTCAGTGAGATAACACTTTTTTGACCATATGGCTATATCTTTTGTATATGTTGCAGGATCACAATGATATTGACATAAATGTTGCAAAATCATGTCCTTTTCAATATATTCAGCACCAGCAACCTGCGAGAAAGGAATCTTTAGTTATTTACACTCTCAATCAAAAAAGCTTCAATTCAGTGAGATAAAACTTTTTTGACCATATGGCTATATCTTTTGAATATGTTGCAGGATCACAATGATATTGACATAAATGGTGCAGAATCATGTCCTTTACAACATGTTTCAGCACCAGCAAGCTGCGAGAAAGGAATCTTTAGTTATTTACACTCTAAATCAAAAAAGCTTCAACTCAGTGAGATAAAACTTTTTTGACCATATGGCTATATCTTTTGAATATGTTGCAAGATCACAATGATATTGACATATATTGTGCAGAATCATGTCCTTTTCAACAAATTCAGTTCCAGAAAGCTGCTAGACAGGAATCTTTAATTATTTACACTCTAAATCAAATAAGCTTCAACTCAGAGAGATAACCCTTTTTTGACCATATGGCTATATCTTTTCAAAAAGTTGCCGGATTAAAATGATTTTGACATATATTGTGCAGAATCATGTTCTTTTCAACATATTTCAGCACCAGCAAGCTGCTAGAAAGGAATCTTTAGTTATTTACACTATCAATCAAAAACACTTCAACTCAGTGAGATAAGCACTTTTTTGACCATATGGCTATATCTTTTGAAAATGTTGCAGGATCACAATGATATTGACATATATGGTGCAGACTCATGTCCTTTTCAACATATTTCAGCGCCAGCAAGCTGCTAGAAAGTAATCTTTAGTTATTTACAATATGAATCAAAAACGCTTCAACTCATTGAGATAAGCACTTTTTTGACCACATGGCTATATCTTTTGAATATGTTGCAGGATCACAATGATGTTGACATATATGGTGCAGAATCAATTCCTTTACAACATATTTCTGCACCATTGAGCTACAAGAAAGAAATCTTTAGTTATTTACACTCTAAATCAAAAACGCTTCAACTCAATGAGATAAGCACCTTTTGACCATATGGCTATATCTTTTGAATATGTTGCAGGATCACAATGATATTGATATATATGGTGCAGAATCATTTCCTTTTCAACATATTTCAGCGCCAGCAAGCTGCTAGAAAGGAATCTTTAGTTATTTACACTCTCAATCAAAAAAGCTTCAACTCAGTAAGATCACTCTTTTTAACCATATGGCTATATCTTTCTAATATGTTGAAGGATCACAATGATATTGACATAAATGGTGCAGAATCATGTCCTTTACAACATGTTTCAGCACCGGCAAGCTGCAAGAAAGGAATCTTTAGTTATATACACTCTAAATCAAAAAAGCCTCAACTAAGTGAGATAACACTTTTTGACCATATGGCTATATCTTTTGAATATGTTGCAGGATCACAATAATATTGACATAAATGGTGCAGAATCATGTCCTTTACAACAGTTTTTAGCACCAGCAAGCTGCTAGAAAGGAATCTTTAGTTATATACACTCTAAATCAAAAAAGCCTCAACTCAGTGAGATAACAATTTTTTGACCATATGGCTATATCTTTTGAATATGTTGCAGGATCACAATGATATTGACATATATTATGCAAAATCATGTCCTTTTCAACATATTCAGCACCGACAAGTTGCTAGAAAGGAATCTTTAGTTATTTACACTATCAATCAAAAACGCTTCAACTCAGTGATATAAGGACTTTTTGACCATATGGCTATATCCTTTGAATATGTTGCAGGATCACAATGATATTGAAATATACTGTGCTGAATCATGTCCTTTACAACATAATTCTGCACCAGCAAGCAACAAGAAACGAATCTTTAGTTATTTTCACTCTAAATCAAAAACGCTTCAACTCAGTGAGATAACACTTTTTTGACCATATGGCTATATCTTTTGTATATGTTGCAGGATCACAATGATATTGACATAAATGTTGCAAAATCATGTCCTTTTCAATATATTCAGCACCAGCAACCTGCGAGAAAGGAATCTTTAGTTATTTACACTCTCAATCAAAAAAGCTTAAATTCAGTGAGATAAAACTTTTTTGACCATATGGCTATATCTTTTGAATATGTTGCAGGATCACAATGATATTGACATAAATGGTGCAGAATCATGTCCTTTACAACATGTTTCAGCACCAGCAAGCTGCGAGAAAGGAATCTTTAGTTATTTACACTCTAAATCAAAAAAGCTTCAACTCAGTGAGATAAAACTTTTTTGACCATATGGCTATATCTTTTGAATATGTTGCAAGATCACAATGATATTGACATATATTGTGCAGAATCATGTTCTTTTCAACATATTTCAGCACCAGCAAGCTGCTAGAAAGGAATCTTTAGTTATTTACACTATCAATCAAAAACACTTCAACTCAGTGAGATAAGCACTTTTTTGACCATATGGCTATATCTTTTGAAAATGTTGCAGGATCACAATGATATTGACATATATGGTGCAGACTCATGTCCTTTTCAACATATTTCAGCGCCAGCAAGCTGCTAGAAAGTAATCTTTAGTTATTTACAATATGAATCAAAAACGCTTCAACTCATTGAGATAAGCACTTTTTTGACCACATGGCTATATCTTTTGAATATGTTGCAGGATCACAATGATGTTGACATATATGGTGCAGAATCAATTCCTTTACAACATATTTCTGCACCATTGAGCTACAAGAAAGAAATCTTTAGTTATTTACACTCTAAATCAAAAACGCTTCAACTCAATGAGATAAGCACCTTTTGACCATATGGCTATATCTTTTGAATATGTTGCAGGATCACAATGATATTGATATATATGGTGCAGAATCATTTCCTTTTCAACATATTTCAGCGCCAGCAAGCTGCTAGAAAGGAATCTTTAGTTATTTACACTCTCAATCAAAAAAGCTTCAACTCAGTAAGATCACTCTTTTTAACCATATGGCTATATCTTTCTAATATGTTGAAGGATCACAATGATATTGACATAAATGGTGCAGAATCATGTCCTTTACAACATGTTTCAGCACCGGCAAGCTGCAAGAAAGGAATCTTTAGTTATATACACTCTAAATCAAAAAAGCCTCAACTCAGTGAGATAACACTTTTTGACCATATGGCTATATCTTTTGAATATGTTGCAGGATCACAATAATATTGACATAAATGGTGCAGAATCATGTCCTTTACAACAGTTTTTAGCACCAGCAAGCTGCTAGAAAGGAATCATTATTTATTTACACTCTAAATCAAAAAAGCTTCAACTCAGTGAGATAACCCTTTTTTGACCATACGGCTATATTTTTCAATAACTTTCCGGAATAAAAATATTTATACATATATTGTGCAGAATCATGTCTTTTCAACATATATCAGCACCAGCAACCTGCGAGAAAGGAATCTTTAGTTATTTACACTCTAAATCAAAAAAAGCTTCAACTCAGTGAGATAACACTTTTTTGACCATATGGCTATATCTTTTCAATAAGTTGCCGGATTAAAATGATTTTGAAATATATTGTGCTGTATCATGTCCTTTACAACATATATCTGCACCAGCAAGCTACAAGAAAGGAATCTTTAGTTATTTACACTCTAAATCAAACACGCTACAACTCAGTGAGATAAGCACTTTTTGACCATATGGCTATATCTTTTGAATATGTTGCAGGATCACTATGATATTGACATAAATGGTGCAGAATCATATCCTTTACAACATGTTTCAGCACCAGCAATCTGCGAGAAAGGAATCTTTAGTTATTTACACTCTAAATAAAAAAAGCTTCAACTCAGTGAGATAACACTTTTTTGACCATATGGCTATATCATTTCAATAAGTTGCCGGATGAAAACGATTTTGACATATATTATGCAGAATTATGTCCTTTTCAACATATTTCAGCACCAGCAAGCTGCTAGAAAGGAATCTTTAGTTATTTTCACTCTAAATCAAAGAAGCTTCAACTCAGTCAGATAAGAACTTTTTGACCATATGGCTATATCTTTTCAATAAGTTGCCTGATTAAAATGATTTTGAAATATATTGTTTAGAATAATGTCCTTTACAACATATTTCTGCACCAGCAAGCTACAAGAAACGAATCTTTAGTTATTTACACTCTGAATCAAAAACGCTTCAACTCAGTGAGATAAGCACCTATTGACCATATGGCTATATCTTTTGAATATGTTGCAGGATCACAATGATATTGACATATATGGTGCAGAATCATGTCCATTTAAACATATATCAGCGCCAGCAAGCTGCTAGAAAGTAATCTTTAGTTATTTACACTCTATATCAAAAACGCTTCAACTCAGTGAGATAACACTTTTTTGACCAGATGGCTATATCTTTTGAATATGTTGCAGGATCACAATGATATTGACATAAATGGTGCAGAATCATGTCCTTTACAACATGTTTCAGCACCGGCAAGCTGCGAAACAGGAATCTTGAGTTATATACACTCTAATTCAAAAAAGCTTCTACTTTTGAGATAACACTTTTTTGACCATATGGCTATATCTTTTGAATATGTTGCAGGATCACAATGATATTGACATATATTATGCAGAATCATGTCCTTTTCAACATATTCAGCACCAGCATGCTGCTAGAAAGGAATCTTTAATTATTTACACTCTAAATAAAAGAATCTTCAACTCAGTGAGATAAGCACTTTTTTGACCATATGGCTATATCCTTTCAATAAGTTGCCGGATTAAAATGATTTTGACATATATTGTGCAGAATCATGTCCTTTACAACATGTTTCAGCACCAGCAAGCTGCGAGAAAGGAATCTTTAGTTATTTGCACTCTAAATCAAAAAAGCTTCAACTCAGTGAGATAACACTTTTTTGACCATATGGCTATATATTTTCAATGAGTTGCCAGATTATAATGATTATGACATATATTGTGCAGAATCATGTCCTTTTCAACATATTCAGCACCAGCAAACTGTATGAAAGGAATCTTTAGTTATTTACACTCTAAATCAAAAACGCTTCAACTCAGTGAGATAATCACTTTTTTGACCATATTTCTTTTGAAAATGTTGCAGGATCACAATGATATTGACATATATGGTGCAGACTCATGTTCTTTTCAACATATTTCAGCACCAGCAAGCTGCTAGAAAGTAATCTTTAGTTATTTACACTCTAAATCAAAAACGCTTCAACTCAGTGAGATAAGACTTTTTTGACCATATGGCTATATCTTTTGAATATGTTGCAGGATCACAATGATATTGACATAAATGTTGCAGAATCATGTCGTTTTCAACATATTCAGCACCAGCAAGCTGCTAGAAAGGAATCTTTAGTTATTTACACTATAAATCAAAAACGCTTCAACTCAGTAATATAAGACTTTTTTGACCATTTGGCTATATCTTTTGAATATGTTGCAGGATCACAATGGTATTGACATAAATGGTGCAGAATCATGTTCTTTTCAACATATTTCAGCACCAGCAAGCTGCTAGAAAGGAATCTTTAGTTATTTACACTCTCGATCAAAAAATCTTCAATTCAGTGAGATAACACTTTTTTGACCATATGGCTATATCTTTCTAATATGTTGCAGGATCACAATGATATTGACATAAATGGTGCAGAATCATGTCCTTTACAACAGTTTTCAGCACCAGCAAGCTGCTAGAAAGGAATCATTATTTATTTACACTCTAAATCAAAAAAGCTTCAACTCAGTGAGATAACCCTTTTTTGACCATACGGCTATATTTTTCAATAACTTGCCGGAATAAAAATATATATACATATATTGTGCAGAATCATGTTCTTTTCAACATATTTCAGCACCAGCAAGCTGCTAGAAAGGAATCTTTAGTTATTTACACTCTAAATCAAAAAAAGCTTCAACTCAGTGAGATAACACTTTTTTGACCATATGGCTATATCTTTTCAAAAAGTTGCCGGATTAAAATGATTTTGACATATATTGTGCAAAATCATGTTCTTTTCAACATATTTCAGCACAAGGAAGCTGCTAGAAAGTAATCTTTAGTTATTTACAATCTGAATCAAAAACGCTTCAACTCAGTGAGATAAGCACTTTTTTGACCATATGGCTATATCTTTTGAATATGTTGCAGGATCACAATGATGTTGACATATATGGTGCAGAATCAGTTCCTTTAGAACATAATTCTGCACCATTGAGCTACAAGAAAGAAATCTTTAGTTATTTACACTCTAAATCATAAACGCTTCAACTCAATGAGATAAGCACCTTTTGACCATATGGCTATATCTTTTGAATATGTTGCAGGATCACAATGATATTGATATATATGGTGCAGAATCATGTCCTTTTCAACATGTTTCAGCGCCAGCAAGCTGCTAGAAAGGAATCTTTAGTTATTTACACTCTCAATCAAAAAAGCTTCAACTCAGTAAGATCACTCTTTTTAACCATATGGCTATATCTTTCTAATATGTTGCAGGATCACAATGATATTGACATAAATGGTGCAGAATCATGTCCTTTACAACATGTTTCAGCACCGGCAAGCTGCGAGAAAGGAATCTTTAGTTATATACACTGTAAATCAAAAAAGCCTCAACTCAGTGAGATAACAATTTTTTGACCATATGGCTATATCTTTTGAATATGTTGCAGGATCACAATGATATTGACATATATTATGCAAAATCATGTCCTTTTCAACATATTCAGCACCGACAAGTTGCTAGAAAGGAATCTTTAGTTATTTACACTATCAATCAAAAACGCTTCAACTCAGTGATATAAGGACTTTTTGACCATATGGCTATATCCTTTGAATATGTTGCAGGATCACAATGATATTGAAATATACTGTGCTGAATCATGTCCTTTAAAACATAATTCTGCACCAGCAAGCAACAAGAAACGAATCTTTAGTTATTTACACTCTAAATCAAAAACGCTTCAACTCAGTGAGATAACACTTTTTTGACCATATGGCTATATCTTTTGTATATGTTGCAGGATCACAATGATATTGACATAAATGTTGCAAAATCATGTCCTTTTCAATATATTCAGCACCAGCAACCTGCGAGAAAGGAATCTTTAGTTATTTACACTCTCAATCAAAAAAGCTTCAATTCAGTGAGATAAAACTTTTTTGACCATATGGCTATATCTTTTGAATATGTTGCAGGATCACAATGATATTGACATAAATGGTGCAGAATCATGTCCTTTACAACATGTTTCAGCACCAGCAAGCTGCTAGAAAGGAATCTTTAGTTATTTACACTCTAAATCAAAAAAGCTTCAACTCAGTGAGATAAAACTTTTTTGACCATATGGCTATATCTTTTGAATATGTTGCAAGATCACAATGATATTGACATATATTGTGCAGAATCATGTCCTTTTCAACAAATTCAGTTCCAGAAAGCTGCTAGAAAGGAATCTTTAATTATTTACACTCTAAATCAAATAAGCTTCAACTCAGAGAGATAATCCTTTTTTGACCATATGGCTATATCTTTTCAAAAAGTTGCCGGATTAAAATGATTTTGACATATATTGTGCAGAGTCATGTTCTTTTCAACATATTTCAGCACCAGCAAGCTGCTAGAAAGGAATCTTTAGTTATTTACACTATCAATCAAAAACACTTCAACTCAGTGAGATAAGCACTTTTTTGACCACATGGCTATATCTTTTGAATATGTTGCAGGATCACAATGATGTTGACATATATGGTGCAGAATCAATTCCTTTACAACATATTTCTGCACCATTGAGCTACAAGAAAGAAATCTTTAGTTATTTACACTCTAAATCAAAAACGCTTCAACTCAATGAGATAAGCACCTTTTGACCATATGGCTATATCTTTTGAATATGTTGCAGGATCACAATGATATTGATATATATGGTACAGAATCATTTCCTTTTCAACATATTTCAGCGCCAGCAAGCTGCTAGAAAGGAATCTTTAGTTATTTACACTCTCAATCAAAAAAGCTTCAACTCAGTAAGATCACTCTTTTTAACCATATGGCTATATCTTTCTAATATGTTGAAGGATCACAATGATATTGACATAAATGGTGCAGAATCATGTCCTTTACAACATGTTTCAGCACCGGCAAGCTGCAAGAAAGGAATCTTTAGTTATATACACTCTAAATCAAAAAAGCCTCAACTCAGTGAGATAACACTTTTTGACCATATGGCTATATCTTTTGAATATGTTGCAGGATCACAATAATATTGACATAAATGGTGCAGAATCATGTCCTTTACAACAGTTTTCAGCACCAGCAAGCTGCTAGAAAGGAATCATTATTTATTTACACTCTAAATCAAAAAAGCTTCAACTCAGTGAGATAACCCTTTTTTGACCATACGGCTATATTTTTCAATAACTTTCCGGAATAAAAATATTTATACATATATTGTGCAGAATCATGTCTTTTCTACATATATCAGCACCAGCAACCTGCGAGAAAGGAATCTTTAGTTATTTACACTCTAAATCAAAAAAAGCTTCAACTCAGTGAGATAACACTTTTTTGACCATATGGCTATATCTTTTCAATAAGTTGCCGGATTAAAATGATTTTGAAATATATTGTGCTGTATCATGTCCTTTACAACATATATCTGCACCAGCAAGCTACAAGAAAGGAATCTTTAGTTATTTACACTCTAAATCAAAAACGCTACAACTCAGTGAGATAAGCACCTTTTGACCATATGGCTATATCTTTTGAATATGTTGCAGGATCACAATGATATTGACATAAATGGTGCAGAATCATATCCTTTACAACATGTTTCAGCACCAGCAATCTGCGAGAAAGGAATCTTTAGTTATTTACACTCTAAATAAAAAAAGCTTCAACTCAGTCAGATAACACTTTTTTGACCATATGGCTATATCATTTCAATAAGTTGCCGGATGAAAACGATTTTGACATATATTATGCAGAATTATGTCCTTTTCAACATATTTCAGCACCAGCAAGCTGCTAGAAAGGAATCTTTAGTTATTTTCACTCTAAATCAAAGAAGCTTCAACTCAGTCAGATAAGAACTTTTTGACCATATGGCTATATCTTTTCAATAAGTTGCCTGATTAAAATGATTTTGAAATATATTGTTTAGAATAATGTCCTTTACAACATATTTCTGCACCAGCAAGCTACAAGAAACGAATCTTTAGTTATTTACACTCTGAATCAAAAACGCTTCAACTCAGTGAGATAAGCACCTATTGACCATATGGCTATATCTTTTGAATATGTTGCAGGATCACAATGATATTGACATATATGGTGCAGAATCATGTCCTTTTAAACATATATCAGCGCCAGCAAGCTGCTAGAAAGTAATCTTTAGTTATTTACACTCTATATCAAAAACGCTTCAACTCAGTGAGATAACACTTTTTTGACCAGATGGCTATATCTTTTGAATATGTTGCAGGATCACAATGATATTGACATAAATGGTGCAGAATCATGTCCTTTACAACATGTTTCAGCACCGGCAAGCTGCGAGAAAGGAATCTTGAGTTATATACACTCTAATTCAAAAAAGCTTCTACTTTTGAGATAACACTTTTTTGACCATATGGCTATATCTTTTGAATATGTTGCAGGATCACAATGATATTGACATATATTATGCAGAATCATGTCCTTTTCAACATATTCAGCACCAGCATGCTGCTAGAAAGGAATCTTTAATTATTTACACTCTAAATCAAAGAATCTTCAACTCAGTGAGATAAGCACTTTTTTGACCATATGGCTATATCCTTTCAATAAGTTGCCGGATTAAAATGATTTTGACATATATTGTGCAGAATCATGTCCTTTACAACATGTTTCAGCACCAGCAAGCTGCGAGAAAGGAATCTTTAGTTATTTGCACTCTAAATCAAAAAAGCTTCAACTCAGTGAGATAACACTTTTTTGACCATATGGCTATATATTTTCAATGAGTTGCCAGATTATAATGATTATGACGTATATTGTGCAGAATCATGTCCTTTTCAACATATTCAGCACCAGCAAACTGTATGAAAGGAATCTTTAGTTATTTACACTCTAAATCAAAAACGCTTCAACTCAGTGAGATAATCACTTTTTTGACCATATTTCTTTTGAAAATGTTGCAGGATCACAATGATATTGACATATATGGTGCAGACTCATGTTCTTTTCAACATATTTCAGCACCAGCAAGCTGCTAGAAAGTAATCTTTAGTTATTTACACTCTAAATCAAAAACGCTTCAACTCAGTGAGATAACACTTTTTTGACCATATGGCTATATCTTTTGAATATGTTGCAGGATCACAATGATATTGACATAAATGTTGCAGAATCATGTCGTTTTCAACATATTCAGCACCAGCAAGCTGCTAGAAAGGAATCTTTAGTTATTTACACTATAAATCAAAAACGCTTCAACTCAGTAATATAAGACTTTTTTGACCATTTGGCTATATCTTTTGAATATGTTGCAGGATCACAATGGTATTGACATAAATGGTGCAGAATCATGTTCTTTTCAACATATTTCAGCACCAGCAAGCTGCTAGAAAGGAATCTTTAGTTATTTACACTCTCGATCAAAAAATCTTCAACTCAGTGAGATAAGACTTTTTTGACCATATGGCTTTATCTTTTGAATATGTTGCAGGATCACAATGATATTGACATATATGGTGCTGAATCATGTTCTTTTCAACATTTTTCAGCACCAACAAGCTGCTAGAAAGGAATCTTTAATTATTTACACTCTAAATCAAAAAACCTTCAACTCAGTGAGATAACACTTTTTTGACCATATGGCTATATCTTTCTAATATGTTGCAGATTCACAATGATATTGACATAAATGGTGAAGAATCATGTCCTTTACAACATGTTTCAGCACCAGCAAGCTGCGAGAAAGGAATCTTTAGTTATTTACACTCTCAATCAAAAAAGCTTCAACTCAGTGAGATAACACTTTTTTGACCATATGGCAATATCTTTTCAATAAGTTGCTGGATTAAAACGATTTTGACATATATTGTGCTGAATCAATTCCTTTACAACATATTTCTGCACCATTAAGCTACAAGAAAGAAATCTTTAGTTATTTACACTCTAAATCAAAAAAGCTTCAACTCAGTGAGATAACCCTTTTTTGACCATATGGCTATATCCTTTCAATAAGTTGCCGGATTAAAATGATTTTGAAATATATTGTGCTGTATCATGTCCTTTACAACATATATCTGCACCAGCAAGCTACAAGAAAGGAATCTTTAGTTATTTACACTCTAAATCAAAAACGCTACAACTCAGTGAGATAAGCACTTTTTGACCATATGGCTATATCTTTTGAATATGTTGCAGGATCACAATGATATTGACATAAATGGTGCAGAATCATATCCTTTACAACATGTTTCAGCACCAGCAATCTGCGAGAAAGGAATCTTTAGTTATTTACACTCTAAAAAAAAAAAGCTTCAACTCAGTGAGATAACACTTTTTTGACCATATGGCTATATCATTTCAATAAGTTGCCGGATGAAAACGATTTTGACATATATTATGCAGAATTATGTCCTTTTCAACATATTTCAGCACCAGCAAGCTGCTAGAAAGGAATCTTTAGTTATTTTCACTCTAAATCAAAGAAGCTTCAACTCAGTCAGATAAGAACTTTTTGACCATATGGCTATATCTTTTCAATAAGTTGCCTGATTAAAATGATTTTGAAATATATTGTTTAGAATAATGTCCTTTACAACATATTTCTGCACCAGCAAGCTACAAGAAACGAATCTTTAGTTATTTACACTCTGAATCAAAAACGCTTCAACTCAGTGAGATAAGCACCTATTGACCATATGGCTATATCTTTTGAATATGTTGCTGGATCACAATGATATTGACATATATGGTGCAGAATCATGTCCTTTTAAACATATATCAGCGCCAGCAAGCTGCTAGAAAGGAATCTTTAGTTATTTACACTATAAATCAAAAAAGCTTCAACTCAGTGAGATAACACTTTTTTGACCATATGGCAATATCTTTTAAATAAGTTGCTGGATTAAAACGATTTTGACATATATTGTGCGAATCAATTCCTTTACAACATATTTCTGCACCATTAAGCTACAAGAAAGAAATCTTTAGTTATTTACACTCTAAATCAAAAAAGCTTCAACTCAGTGAGATAACCCTTTTTTGACCATATGGCTATATCCTTTCAATAAGTTGCCGGATTAAAATGATTTTGAAATATATTGTGCTGTATCATGTCCTTTACAACATATATCTGCACCAGCAAGCTACAAGAAAGGAATCTTTAGTTATTTACACTCTAAATCAAAAACGCTACAACTCAGTGAGATAAGCACTTTTTTACCATATGGCTATATCTTTTGAATATGTTGCAGGATCACAATGATATTGACATATACTGTGCTGAATCATGTCCTTTACAATATAATTCTGCACCAGCAAGCAACAAGAAACGAATCTTTAGTTATTTACACTCTAAATCAAAAACGCTTCAACTCAGTGAGATAACACTTTTTTGACCATATGGCTATATCTTTTGAATATGTTGCAGGATCACAATGATATTGACATATACTGTGCTGAATCATGTCCTTTACAACATAATTCTCACCAGCAAGCAACAAGAAACGAATCTTTAGTTATTTACACTCTAAATCAAAAACGCTTCAACTCAGTGAGATAACACTTTTTTGACCATATGGCTATATCTTTTGAATATGTTGCAGGATCACAATGATATTGACATAAATGTTGCAAAATCATGTCCTTTTAATACATATTCAGCACCAGCAACCTGCGAGAAAGGAATCATTATTTATTTACACTCTAAATCAAAAAAGCTTCAATTCAGTGAGATAACACTTTTTTGACCATATGGCTATATCTTTCTAATATGTTGCAAGATCACAATGATATTGACATAAATGGTGCAGAATCATGTCCTTTACAACATGTTTCAGCACCAGCAAGCTGCGAGAAAGGAATCTTTAGTTATTTACACTCTAAATCAAAAACGCTTCAACTCAGTGAGATAACACTTTTTTGACCATATGGCTATATCTTTTGAATATGTTGCAGGATCACAATGATATTGACATATATGGTGCAAGATCATGTCATTTACAACATGTTTCAGAACCAGCAAGCTGCGAGAAAGGAATCTTTAGTTATTTACACTATAAATCAAAAAAGCTTCAACTCAACGAGATAACCCTTTTTTGACCATATGGCTATATCTTTTCAATAAGTTGCCAGATTATAATGATTATGACATATATTGTGCAGAATCATGTCCTTTTCAACATATTCAGCACCAGCAAACTGCAAGAAAGGAATCTTTAGTTATTTACACTCTAAATCAAAAACGCTTCAACTCAGTGAGATAAGACTTTTTTGACCATATGGCTATATCTTTTGAATGTGTTGCAGGATCAAAATGATATTGACATATATGGTGCAGACTCATGTCCTTTTCAACATATTTCAGCGCCAGCAAGCTGCTAGAAAGTAATCTTTAGTTATTTACAATCTAAATCAAAAAAGCTTCAACTCAATGAGATAACCCTTTTTTGACCATATGGCTATATCTTTTCAATAAGTGCCCGGATTAAAATGATTTTGACATTTATTGTGCTGAATCAATTCCTTTACAACATATTTCAGCACCAGCAAGCTACAAGAAATGAATCTTTAGTTATTTACACTCTCAATCAAAAACGCTTCAACTCAGTGAGATCAGTCTTTTTAACCATATGCCTATATCTTTTGAATATGTTGCAGGATCACAATGATATTGACATAAATGGTGCAGAATCATGTCCTTTACAACATGTTTCAGCACCGGCAAGCTGCGAGAAAGGAATCTTTAGTTATTTACACTCTAAATCAAAAAGACTTCAACTCAGTGAGATAACACTTTTTTGACCATATGGCTATATCTTTTGAATATGTTGCAGGATCACAATGATATTGACATTTATTATGCAGAATCATGTCCTTTTAAACATATTCAGCACCAGCAAGCTGCTAGAAATTAATCTTTAGTTATTTACACTATCAATCAAAAACGCTTCAACTCAGTGATATAAGGACTTTTTGACCATATGGCTATATCTTTTGAATATGTTGCAGGATCACAATGATATTGACATATACTGTGCTTAATCATGTCCTTTACTACATATTTCTGCACCAGCAATCAACAAGAAACGAATCTTTAGTGATTTACACTCTAAATCAAAAACGCCTCAACTCAGTGAGATAAGCACTTTTTGACCATATGGCTATATCTTTTGAATGTGTTGCAGGATCACAATGATATTGACTTATATGGTGCAGAATCTTGTCCTTTTCAACATATTTCAGCGCCAGCAAGCTGCTAGACAGTAATCTTTAGTTATTTACACTCTAAATCAAAAACGCTTCAACTCAGTGAGATAAGACTTTTTTGACCATATGGCTATATCTTTTGAATATGTGTCAGGATCACAATGATATTGACACAAATGGTGCAGAATCATGTCCTTTACAACATGTTTCAGCACCAGCAAGCTGCGAGAAAGGAATCTTTAGTTATTTACTCTCTAAATCAAAATAGCTTCAACTCAGTGAGATAAAACTTTTTTGACTATATAGCTATATCTTTTCAATAAGTTGCCAGATTATAATGATTTTGACATATATTGTGCAGAATCATGTCCTTTTCAAAATATTTCAGCACCAGATAAATGCAAGAAAGGAATCTTTAGTTATTTACACTCTAAATCAAAAACGCTTCAACTCAGTGAGATAAGACTTTTTTGACCATTTGGCTATATCATTTCAATAAGTTGCCGGATTAAAATGATTTTGACATATATTATGCAGAATTATGTCCTTTTCAACATATATCAGCACCAGCAAGCTGCTAAAAAGGAATCTTTAGTTATTTTCACTCTTTATTAAAGACGCTTCAACTCAGTCAGATAAGAACTTTTTGACCATATGGCTATATCTTTTGAATATGTTGCAGGATCACAATGATATTGACATATATAATGCAGAATCATGTCCTTTTCAACATATTCAGCCCCATCAATCTGCTAGAAAGGAATCTTTAGTTATTTACACTCTAAATCAAAAAAGCTTTAACTCAGTGAGATAACCCTTTTTTTACAATATGGCTATATCTTTTGAATAAGTTGCAGGATCACAATGATTTTGACATGAATGGTGCAGAATCATGTCGTTTTCAACATATTCAGCACCAGCAAGCTGCTAGAAAGGAATCTTTAGTTATTTACACTCTAAATCAAAAACGCTTCAACTCAGTGAGATAAGACTTTTTTGACCATTTGGCTATATCTTTTGAATATGTTGCAGGATCACAATGATATTGACATATATGGTGCAGAATCATGTTCTTTTCAACATATATCAGCACCAGCAAGCTGCTAGAAAGGAATCTTTAGTTATTTACACTCTCAATCAAAATAGCTTCAACTCAGTAATATAACACTTTTTTGACCATATGGCGATATCTTTCTAATATGTTGCAGGATCACAATGATATTGACATAAATGGTGCAGAATCATGTCCTTTACAACATGTTTCAGCACCAGCAAGCTGCGAGAAAGTAATCTTTAGTTATTTACACTCTAAATCAAAAAAGCTTCAATTCAGTGAGATAACGCTTTTTTGACCATATGGCTATATCTTTTGAATATGTTGCAGGATAACAATGATATTGACATATATAATGCAGAATCATGTCCTTTTCAACATATTCAGCACCAGCAAGCTGCTAGAAAGGAATCTTTAATTATTTACACTCTAAATCAAAAAAGCTTCAACTCAGTGAAATAACACTTTTTTGACCATATGGCTATATCTTTTCAATAAGTTGCCGGATTACAATGATTTTGACATATATTGTGCAGAATCATGTTCTTTTCAACATATTCAGCACCAGCAAGCTGCTAGACAGGAATTATTATTTATTTACACTCTAAATCAAAAACGCTTCAACTCAAGTAAGAAAAGCACTTTTTGGTCTTTTGGCTATATCTTTTGAATATGTTGCAGGATCACAATGATATTGACATATATTGTGCAGAATCATGTCCATTTACACATATTCAGCACCAGCAAGCTGCTAGAAAGGAATCTTTAGTTATTTACACTCTAAATCAAAAACGCTTCAACTCAGTGAGATAACACTTTTTTGACCATTTGGCTATATCTTTCTAATATGTTGCAGGATCACAATGATATTGACATAAATGGTGCAGAATCATGTTCTTTTCAAAATATGTCAGCACCAGCAAACTGCAAGAAAGGAATCTTTAGTTATTTACACTCTATATCAAAAACGCTTCAACTCAGTGAGATAACCCTTTTTTGACCATATGGCTATATCTTTTGAATATGTTGCAGGATCACAATGATATTGACATACATGGTGCAGAATCATGTCCTTTTCAACATATTTCAGCGCCAGCAAGCTGCTAGAAAGTAATCTTTAATTATTTACACTCTAAATCAAAAACGCTTCAACTCAGTGAGATAACACTTTTTTGACCATATGGCTATTTCTTTTCAATAAGTTTCCAGATTATAATAATTATGACATATATTGTGCAGAATCATGTCCTTTTCAAAATATTTCAGCACCAGCAAACTGCCTTAAAGGAATCTTTAGTTATTTACACTCTAAATCAAAAACGCTTCAACTCAGTGAGATATGCACTTTTTTGACCATATTGCTATATCTCTGGAATATGTTGCAGGATCACAATGATATTGACATATATGGTGCAGACTCATGTCCTTTTCAACATATTTCTGCACCAGCAAGCTACAAGAAAGGAATCTTTAGTTATTTACACTCTCAATCAAAAACGCTTCAACTCAGTGAGATAACACTTTTTTGACCATATGGCTATATCTTTTCAATAAGTTGCCGGATCACAATGATATTGACATATATGGTGCAGAATCATGTTCTTTTCAATATATTTCAGCACCAGCAAGCTGCGAGAAAGGAATCTTTAGTTATTTACACTCTCAATCAAAAACGCTTCAACTCAGTGAGATCAGTCTTTTTAACCATATGCCTATATCTTTTGAATATGTTGCAGGATCACAATGATATTGACATAAATGGTGCAGAATCATGTCCTTTACAACATGTTTCAGCACCGGCAAGCTGCGAGAAAGGAATCTTTAGTTATTTACACTCTCAATCAAAAAGACTTCAACTCAGTGAGATAACACTTTTTTGACCATATGGCTATATCTTTTGAATATGTTGCTGGATCACAATGATATTGACATTTATTATGCAGAATCATGTCCTTTTACACATATTCAGCACCAGCAAGCTGCTAGAAATTAATCTTTAGTTATATACACTATCAATCAAAAACGCTTCAACTCAGTGATATAAGGACTTTTTGACCATATGGCTATATCTTTTGAATATGTTGCAGGATCACAATGATATTGACATATATAACGCAGAATCATGTCCTTTTCAACATATTCAGCCCCATCAATCTGCTAGAAAGGAATCTTTAGTTATTTACACTCTAAATCAAAAACGCTTCAACTCAGTGAGATAAGCACTTTTTGACCATATGGCTATATCTTTTGAATGTGTTGCAGGATCACAATGATATTGACATATATGGTGCAGAATCATGTCCTTTTCAACATATTTCAGCGCCAGCAAGCTGCTAGACAGTAATCTTTAGTTATTTACACTCTAAATCAAAAACGCTTCAACTCAGTGAGATAAGACTTTTTTGACCATATGGCTACATCTTTTGAATATGTGTCAGGATCACAATGATATTGACACAAATGGTGCAGAATCATGTCCTTTACAACATGTTTCAGCACCAGCAAGCTGCGAGAAAGGAATACTTAGTTATTTACACTCTAAATCAAAAACGCTTCAACTCAGTGAGATAAAACTTTTTTGACCATATGGCTATATCTTTTCAATAAGTTGCCAGATTATAATGATTTTGACATATATTGTGCAGAATCATGTCCTTTTCAAAATATTTCAGCACCAGATAAATGCAAGAAAGGAATCTTTAGTTATTTACACTCTAAATCAAAAACGCTTCAACTCAGTGAGATAAGACTTTTTTGACCATTCGGCTATATCATTTCAATAAGTTGCCGGATTAAAATGATTTTGACATATATTATGCAGAATTATGTCCTTTTCAACATATATCAGCACCAGCAAGCTGCTAAAAAGGAATCTTTAGTTATTTTCACTCTTTATTAAAAACGCTTCAACTCAGTCAGATAAGAACTTTTTGACCATATGGCTATATCTTTTGAATATGTTGCAGGATCACAATGATATTGACATATATAATGCAGAATCATGTCCTTTTCAACATATTCAGCCCCATCAATCTGCTAGAAAGAAATCTTTCGTTATTTACACTCTAAATCAAAAAAGCTTTAACTCAGTGAGATAACCCTTTTTTTACAATATGGCTATATCTTTTGAATAAGTTGCAAGATCACAATGATTTTGACATATATTATGCAGAATCATGTCCTTTTCAACATATTCAGCAGCAGCAAGCTGCTAGAGAGGAATCTTTAATTATTTACACTCTAAATCAAAAAAGCTTCAACTCAGTGAGATAACACTTTTTTGACCATATGGCAATATCTTTCTAATATGTTGCAGGATCACAATGATATAGACATAAATGGTGCAGAATCATGTCCTTTACAACATGTTTCAGCACCAGCAAGCTGCGAGAAAGTAATCTTTAGTTATTTACACTCTAAATCAAAAAAGCTTCAATTCAGTGAGATAACGCTTTTTTGACCATATGGCTATATCTTTTGAATATGTTGCAGGATAACAATGATATTGACATATATTATGCAGAATCATGTCCTTTTCAACATATTCAGCACCAGCAAGCTGCTAGAAAGGAATCTTTAATTATTTACACTCTAAATCAAAAAAGCTTCAACTCAAGTAAGAAAAGCACTTTTTGGTCTTTTGGCTATATCTTTTGAATATGTTGCAGGATCACAATGATATTGACATATATTGTGCAGAATCATGTCCATTTACACATATTCAGCACCAGCAAGCTGCTAGAAAGGAATCTTTAGTTATTTACACTCTAAATCAAAAACGCTTCAACTCAGTGAGATAACACTTTTTTGACCATTTGGCTATATGTTTTGAATATGTTGCAGGATCACAATGATATTGACAAATATAATGAAGAATCATGTACTTTTCAACATATTTCAGCACCAGCAAGCTGCGAGAAAGTAATTATTAGTTATGTACAATCTGAATCAAATATGCTTCAACTCAGTGAGATAAGCACTTTTTTGACCATATGGCTATATCTTTTGAATATGTTGCAGGATCACAATGATATTGACATATATGGTGCAGAATCATGTCCTTTACAACATGTTTCAGCACCAGCAAGCTGCTAGAAAGGAATCTTTAGTTATTCACATTCTAAATCAAAACAGCTTCAACTCAGTGAGATAACACTTTTTTGACCATATGGCTATATCTTTCTAATATGTTGCAGGATCACAATGATATTGACATAAATGGTGCAGAATCATGTTCTTTTCAAAATATTTCAGCACCAGCAAACTGCAAGAAAGGAATCTTTAGTTATTTACACTCTATATCAAAAACGCTTCAACTCAGTGAGATAACCCTTTTTTGACCATATGGCTATATCTTTTGAATATGTTGCAGGATCACAATGATATTGACGTACATGGTGCAGAATCATGTCCTTTTCAACATATTTCAGCGCCAGCAAGCTGCTAGAAAGTAATCTTTAGTTATTTACACTCTCAATCAAAAAAGCTTCAACTCAGTGAGATCACTCTTTTTAACCATATGGCTATATCTTTCTAATATGTTGCAGGATCCCAATGATATTGACATAAATGGTGCAG